>NC_059333.1:147700000-147842500 GCF_018350155.1 Leopardus geoffroyi | reverse complement strand
AAACAGGCCCCCTCCCTCTCATCCCTCGTCCTGGTTTCCTGCTAGGTGCTGATGGGAAGGTTGGGGATGGTGTTCTCCTGCCATGAACTCCCATGTTTTATAACACTTGAGGGGACAGCTCTGAATAGGACACCTGTAATTTTTATATACTCAAGAGAGCCCTTCCCCAGTCTTTTAAATAGGTCTTATTTCAGAATTTTTCAGTAACTTTGCTTGAAAGCAACTTTGGCCTTTTGCACTACATTTCGTGCTGTAAGCTTCTAATGGTGAGCACTTTGGGCAACTCCTCGTGAACTTTGAATGAAAAGCGTCTTCTGACTGAGCATACACGTGTTTCTGCTCACGACATTCTGCTTTAGAAGAAATATTGGGGAATGCAGAGTGAGAGATCCTGCCTTTTTTTAAAAAGTTTATTTTGAGAGAGGGTGGGAAGAGGGAGGGAGAGAGGGAGGGAAGGAGAATGTGAGTGGGGGAATGGGGCAGAGAGGGAGAGAGAGAATCCCAAGAAGGCTCTGAGCTGTCAGTGCAGCACCCGATATGGGGCTCGGTCTCACAAACCATGAGATCGTGACCCAAGCGAAATCCAAAGTCAGATGCTTAACCGACCGAACCACCCAGGTGCCCTGAGAGGTCCTCCATTTAAATCCCACTCTGCCAGTTATGTGTTGAGTGTACCCACCCAGGTCACTTTTATTTCCTCTGATCCTCGGTCCTCGTCTTTGAAATGGTATCCTCTGTCTCCTGAGGTGGCCCTGTGGGCCAACAAGGTAATGCAGGTGAACGCCGGCTGCCCGCTTGAAGCGGTCCATGGAATTAGGGGCTGAGGTGCTTGTGCTCATTTTTGGTAAGACTGCTGCTTGATAGTCCCACATCTCGGCCACCCTCGGCGCTTTGACACCATCCTCAAGGAAAGCAAGTATGCTTTTTAATCCATTTGTGGTTATGTGAATGTCATTTGCAAATAGCCATATGCGAGAACTCAGGGTCATTGAAAGTTAGCGGAAGTCCGTATTTCCGGATAGGGAGTTGGAGACACATCTGAGTGATGCTGTTTTCAAGTTACCTTTGACCTGTGGGATAATGAGGACCGTAGTCAAGTGATGAAGAAGCATTTAAGGACATTCACGGGGCGCCTGGGTGGCTCAGTTGGTTAAGTGTCCAACTTCAGCTCAGGTCACGATCTCGAGGTCCGTGAGTTCAAGCCCCACGTCAGGCTCTGGGCTGATGGCTCAGAGCCTGGAGCTTGCTTCTGATTCTGTGTCTCCCTCTGTCTCTGTCCCTCCCCCGTTCATGCTCTGTCTCTCTCTGTCTCAAAAATAAAAAAAAAAGTTAAAAAAAAAGAAGCATTTAAAGACATTCAGGTTCAGATTTTGAAGATTTTAGTTTCCTTGGCTGTTTTTTTATTTTTTATTATTTATTTGTTTATTTATTTATTTTAGGAGAGAGGATGATGCAAGCAGGGGAGAGGGAGAGAGGGAGAGGGAGAATCTCCAGCAGAATCCACACCTAGCACAGAGCCCGATGGGGTGGGAAGGGGGGGTATCTTAATCTCATGACCTTGAGGTCATGACCTGAGCCAAAGTCAGGAGCTGGATGCTTAACAGACCGAGCCCCCCAGGCGCTCCTAGGTGTACATGTCTCTAAACACTTTTGTGTGCAGATAAATAGAGATCACATGACCACATTTGTAGGCCCATCCTTCCCCTCTGTTTTCTGGACGTGCACAGAAATCGCTCAGATCTGTTTTTTGAGCAGCTTACCTCTCTGTGAGGATGGACCGTAAGACCAGGCTTGGGTCACAGGCCTTTCTCTGTGTCGGGTTGTTTTATCTTTTAAAGGACTGTGCGAGTGTATTGCCATTTCTTAGAGCATTTCTGGGATCTACACTGTTTTACGTCCAGGCAGCAACTTGCCCTTCCGTCTTGGCCACCTCTCGTTTGTTCTTCCTTGCTCTGCTCTTGTTTCCTTCTAGATGGGAAGTTGAGGAAAGAAAGGTACATCTTTCTTGGTGACTTATCTGTCCAACAACATCGAAAGTGTAGAAGGTTTTTCTGATCTGTGGGGGAAATTAGGTAAGGAAATGGAGAAATTCGAGGCATTTGAAGTAGTTACACTGCCCCTTGTATTTGAAGTCCTTCCTCTGGGTCCTCAGGGTCCCGGGCCTGACGCCATCTTTGTACTTACTACTTTGGGCTTCCAGAGACCCCCATTCCATCCGAATCCTCCCCTCGATCGTGTGTCCCCTGAGAGCAGACACTGACGACCACGTTCACTTGAGACGGTGGGTCCCAGGGAATCTGTCGGGTGTTTGAAGACACCGTGGTCAGATCAGAATGGTGCGTGGTTAGAGCTCCTCGCCTTTGTTAGGTAATTCTAAATTAAAATGCAAATTTGGTCGTGGAGGAATAGGATTGACATGGGGTTTTAAATTCATTATAAGTCTTAGGAGGTCTTAGATGAGCAGTGAAAGCTGCAGAGTTTCAAGGAGCGCATATGTCAATATTCATGCCAGAAGCTGCCCAAATCATAAGTATTTTTTTCCCCATCCTCGAAAATGATAGCTGACATGTCCATTCACGTGAGCTTTTGTGGTGTTAGAGCACAGTCTCCTCCATCGTCTCTGGGACGCGGACAGCCTTAAGGGTCGGGGATGGGGGTGCAGTTCTTCGGAAGCTAATGCCTGGTGAGGACCTGCCCACGTCTACACAACCTGCAGCCTCCCCCTGACAGCTGACCCCCACGAGGTAGTTCCTAACTCCTGTCCTCTGCTTTTTCCATGATGCCTGGTACTCCCCAGTGATGGAGAGGTTCAGTCGTGGTTTGATGGGACATGGGATGATGCGAAAGGAGGTGGGAGAGTCATAGGCTGGCTTGGCAGAGGCTGGTGCTGGGAAGAACGTTCTCTGTGGGCGCCCTTGTGCCCTCAGGGCAGTGTGCTTCGTGTCAGGAGGCCCTGCCGGTGACCCTGGTGGCCGGCTTGCCAGGTACAGAGAACCCTGTCTTGGGGACGTCTGGAGACCTCATCTGGGGGAGGCGTGGGAATGTGTGGACTGCTTCTGGGGGAATTAGAAGTCTTGTCCGTCGAGGGGTAGTTTGGGAGGGGAATGCTGACTTCGTGTTAAATCCACGGCCCAGTGTGAAGAGGAAGCAGATTTGGAGCCGTTGTTTGTCAGCCATCTCCGTTCCTGAAGGTGAAAGACTAGAACTTCCCTGACTCTCTGCCACCCTGGGGCGTGAGCCAAAGGGCTTTCATATCTTGGTTAGGCTGCATCACAACAGGAAGCACCTGCTTGCCGAGATGAACCCAGTGACATCTGTAGAATCTGGCACCACGCGGCCACAAGGGACGTCAGATGCCATCTAGTCCAGCATCCCAGCCCCACCCCCCCCATTCGAACAAAAATGCTACCAAAATATTCAAATGACGAGGTCCTGTGGGTTGATTCTCAAAAAAAAAAACAAAACAAAACCAAAAACAAAAAAACCCAGTTTATTCACCTAGAGAAGGCGCTGCTGGTAACTCACCGACTGAATGTTCAGAGTCTTGGGGGTAATCTGACAAATGACATTGGTCCCTTTTTTATGACTAAACAAAGTTGGGACTTCTGAGAACAATGCAGAATAACTCAGAAGTAATAGAATGACTGAAAAGTGGGAAGAGACGGGCAACTGGGGGGCTCAGTCGGTTAAGTGTCCGACTCCTGGTTTCAACTCGGGTCACAATCTCACAGTTTTGTGAGTTCAAGCCCCACGTCAGGTTCTTGACTGTCAGTGCCGAGCTTGCTTGGGATTCTGTCTTTGCCTCTCTCTCTGCCCTGCCCCCCCCAGCACCGTCTCTGTCTCTCTCAAAATAAATAAATAAACTAAAAAAAATTCTTGTTAAAAAGTGGGAAGAGATTCCAAACTTCCTTTGCACCACTTGTCTGAAGAACAATAGATGTAAGAAATAAGGACAAAAGGGAGGTTCCAAAACTGTGCTGATATAGAGACCTGGCCACGTGAGGCTCTTTTTCTTTTTCTTTTTTTTTAAATTTATTTTTGAGAAGGGCAGAGTGCGAGCAGGGGAGGGGCAGAGAGAGGGAGAATCTCAAGCAGGCTCTGTGCTGTCATTGCAGAGCCTGATGTGGGGCTCGATCTCACGAAACAGTGAGATCATGACCTGAGCTGAAATCAAGAGTTAGACTCTCAACCGACTGAGCCACCTAGGTGCCACCACATGAGACTCTGTAACTCTTTAAGTTTAAATTACAGTTGACCCTTGGGGAACCCGTGTACTTTAGTCTGTTAAGCATCCAAATTTTTTTGTTTCTTTTCGTTTTTTTTTTTTTTTTAATGTATATAATTTATTGTCAGATTGGCTTACAAGCATCCAAATCTTGACATCAGCTCAGGTTGTGAGTTTAAGCCCCACATGCTGGGCATGGAGCCTACTTTAAAAAATTACAAAAAAAAAAAAGTTACAGTTGACCCTCGAACAACCAGGGGTTAGGGTGCTGACCTCCCCGCTCCCTGCACCATCGAAAATGTGCTTATAGCTTGTGAGTCTCCCAGAACTTAACTACCAATAGCCTACTTTTGACCAGAAGCCTTACCTATAACATAAGCAGTTGATTAACACACATTTCGTATGTTTTGTGTTATATACAGCATTCTTACTATCAAGTGAGCTCGAGAAAATGTTAAGAAAATCATAGGAGGAAATACACTTACGGTACTGTACCATATTTAGTGAGAAAAACCCACGTAGAAGTGGACCCTGCACAATTCAAACCCGTGTTCAAGGGTCAGCTGTAATTGAAACTAAATTTTAAAATTCAATTCCTCAGTTGCACTTAGCTGCCATCTAAGTGTTCAGTAGCCACATTTGGCTGATGGCTGCCATATTGGACAGCATGGATATAGAACCTTTCCATCATCACAGAAAGTTCTCTTGGACAGTACTGATAAAGCTTTAATGATTCCTTTATGGTTTCTGAGGAGGGAACTTACCAATGTCTAGCTTAATCTCTTGTACTACGGACCTCTTTGGTTTTTTTAAAGGTAAGAAGAGGGTCCCCCCCCTTCCCCATAAAACCTCTGCCTTTCCCTTCCTCCTTCCCTACTGTGCTTCGTCCCAGGAGTTCTGGTCTGCTCCATGACTTTGGCATTAAATATCTTGATCACTTGCTTTTCCAGTCATGTCTGTGCCTCAGAAACATCCACCTTCCTTGTCTGAAGACAGGAATTTGTGTTCTCTTGTGGGCAGATTCTCTCCCTGCTCTCCCGCCCCACCACCCCCTCCACTTCAGCTGTTTCAGAACCTCTAGTACAAGCTTCTGCTAGGAGCAGAGGGGCGAGGGAAGGCTGCCGACGGTGCTACTCCCTGGCTCAAACAACCTTCAGTAGCAGCCTGCTTCCCGAGACACAGTCCTGAACTTTACCTTGGCATTGGAGGCCCACCATGTGTCCGGTGCAATTTCTTTCCCTCCACCTCATGCACTCAGTGTTCTAGACGCACACTGGGTACGGTCATGCTTCCTTGCCTTTGTTGATGCTGTTTCCCCTGCTGGGATGTGTTTCCCTCTCCATTCTTCCTGTGGCAAACACCCATGTGGTTTTCAAGGCTAATGTGCTTCTGTGATGTCTTCCTTGACCTGCCTGGTCAGAGGGGGATCTTTTGTCTTCCATGTTCCCTTTTATACCAGTACTCGCCTGTGCACATCCCTTCTCACAAGGGTCTGTGTGCGCGTGAGCGAGCACACGCGCCCTCCTGATTGTGTGTCCTTAAGACCCAAGACCGCAGGGGAGTCATAGCTGTATCTTCATACCTGCCACTGTTCGGACATGTGGTGGTGGACATTAGTGTATTTTATTTACTTATTTACTGACTTTATTTAGTTTTTGAGAGCGAGAGAGCGTGAGTAGGGGAGGGTCAGAGAAAGAGGGGAGGACAGAGGATCTGAAGAGGGCTCTGTGCTGATTGGGTGACAGCAGCGAGCCCGATGTGGGGCTCTGACTCCAGAAGAGCGAGATCATGACCTGAACTGAAGTCGGATGCTCAACCGACTCAGCCACTGAGGTGCCCCCCACTTAGTGCATTTTAAATATCAACTCTTTCCTCCTTCCTCACTCCTCCCTACTGGCATTGGTGACAGCAGTGGGAGTGGTGGTGGCGGTGCTGTTAGATTTGGGTTCTTTAAAAAAAACTGTAAGTTGTCCTATTTTCCTAAAATACTGTATTTTGCATTAGATCGAACATTTAAGGATTTTTTTTTTTTTTTTTTTTTACGTAGCGATGTTAGTAGTTGAAAATCAATCTGGAGTAACATTTAGGAGTCAAGCAAAATATATCTTAATACTTTCTTTGAAGAGAGAAGAAAATAGCCATATAAGGAACACATTTTGGGGAAAAGAAAATAATGAATGGCATCTATGAACCCATTTCTATGTGGCAAGTACCGTGAGGGCTTTTCTTGGATTTTCTTCTGTACTTCTCACAACAGCCCTATGAGGTAGTTACTATTATCACATTTTATAGGCAAGGACACTAAGGCACAGGGACGATAAGTAACATACCTACCCAGCCAAGGTCACACAGCTAGCAAGGGGCTGTCTTTGAGATCTAATTCACGTACCATTCCATTTACCTTTTGAAAGTGTACGATTCCGTGTTTTTCAGTGTATTTACGAAATTGTGTCACCATCACTACTGCTTCATTCTAGAACATTGTATCACCCCCAAAAGAAAGCCTCTGTTCCCATTAGCCCACCCACCCTCTCTCCCCAGCCCCTAGCAACTGGTAACCGCTGTCTCCAAGGATTTGCCCATTCTGGACATCGTGTAAATGGAATCCTGTGCGATGGCCTTCTGCGCCTGGCTTATTTCGTTTTCAGGGTTCCTTCTTGTTGTAGCATGAACCAATACTTGATTCCTTTTAATGGCTAAGTAGTATTCCATCATATGGACATGCCAGATTTTTCTTTCTTTGTTTTTTTTCTTAAGTTTTTATTTACTGAGAGAGACAGCACGAGTAGGGGAGGGGCAGAGAGAGAGGGAGACTGAGAATCCCAAGCAGGCTCTGCACTGCCAGCCCGGAGCCCGATGCGGGGCTCCAACCCATGAAACGCACGAGATCACGACCTGAGCCGAAACCAAGAGTTGGATGCTTAACTGGGCCACCCAGGCGCCCCCATGCCTGATTTTTCAGTCCATTCATTAACTGGTATCTGGGCTGCTTTCACCTTTCGGCTATTACGAGTAATGCTGTTCTAACACTTGGGTGCAAGTTTTTGTGTGAACATCTGTTCTCAACACTTTTGGGTATATGTCGGAAAGCAGAAGGTCATATGGTAACTCTGCTTAACGTTTTGGGAAACGGCCGAACTGTTTTCCAAAGCAGCTGCACCCTTTTACATTCCCTCTGGCAACGTATGGAGGATTCTGATTTTACTGCATCTTTGTCAACACTTTATATTGTCTTTTAGATGACGGCCATCCTAGTGGGTAGGAAGTGTTATCTCACTGTGGTTTCGATGTGTGTTTCCTGAATGGCGAATGATGTTGAGCATCCCTTCGTGGGCTTGTTGGCCATATGTGTATCTTCTTTGGAGAAATGTCTATTTAAATCCTTTCTCATTTTTTTATTTTTACTTTTTGTTGAGGTGTTAAGCGTTCTTCGTGTGTTCCAGACACTAAGCCCTCATCAGAAAAAGGATTTTCTAATGTTTCTCCCGTTTTATGGCCTGTCTTCACTTCTCTCATCTTTTTTGATGTTAAATAAAAAGTTTTAGAACGCACGGAGCATCCGGTAATGCAGATGGAGTAAGGAGTGGGTTCAAAGGATTTGGTTTCTGGCTGTGTATGGGATACTTACAGGCAACTAACTAGTCTCATCACCTCAAGTAACCTAATCTCTCTCCGCCTCAGTTTCCACGTCTCTAAATTGAGGAAAATGATGGCATCGACCCTGCAGGGTGGTTTTTAAGCTTAAATGACAGTAAGCACTTCACAGGTGTCCGTTCTTTTTGTCACATGAACTCCTCCAGCTCCGCTCTGTTTCTGACCGGTAACTCTTGTCGAGCTAGGTTCCACCAGAAGGCGAATCATGCGGGAGTAGCCGCGACCTTGCCTTAAAACCTAGTTGTAATGACCTTCCCCTGCAAAGATTTGCTAGGCTGTCCAGAGGATCCTGTTCCTCATACATCAGGTAGCTCTGCTGTGATCCATACTTAACCAGTTCGGCATTGCTCATATTGTGTGGTGTTGTGGTGAGTGGCTCCGATCTCACTTTCTGTGAGGCTGTGGGGTGGACAGTATTGGGTTCAAAACCAGCCCTGTAGTGCCACTGGGGGCAAGGCTGTCTGTGTGCCCCATGTATGAATGTGGGCAACCGTCACTGTCGATAGGAAGATGGAATTATGGGTTGTGGGGAGGATTAAGTGAGGTCACATCTGTCGCAATTGTACCATAGTGCCAGATGCTGACTTAGGTTCCATAGGAGGGGTTGACGGGGCGTGGAGGGAGAACACTGCCTGCCAAGTTAGGCCTCATCAAGGGATCGCCCATGGGAATGGCTAGTACCAGACTGCCCAAGACTGGAAATGCACAACTTGTGAAGTGGGGTGTTTCTGATAAATGAGTCTAAAATACTCAGAAGAAGAAAACTTTGAAACCATTTAAACAACCAGACATTAAAATTGATAAGTTAAAACACACACACACACACACACAAAAGAGTGGGTGGCTTGGGGAAAGTGCGTCGTTGTGGTACCAGTCTTCTAAACCAGAAACGCAGGAGAGATCTAGACACACACACACACACACACACACACACACACACACACACACACTCTCATACGCACATACATTCATACACACAGTCACACAGTCTCCGTCTTTGGAAGGAAAAGCAAGCTACTAACAGTGGTTACCCAGGTGAGGTAGCACTGGGGACTTAGGATTGCAAGACAGGAAAGTTCCAGGCGTACCCTTTTGATACTATTTGAAATTTTCACATTATATTTTGATCTAATTGCACGTATAACTGACATAGGTACTCAAATGGTTAACATGTAAATTTCCAGAAACCAATTTGCCTTTAAGTGGAGCCAAGGATATTTTGCTAAGTGCTCTGCTGTCTGAGGCCGTCGTCAGGTTGGTCCTTGTATATCTGCAGGGAGAAGCTCTTCGTGGGGCCGTCGCCAGTAAACGTGATTCTCATTATATTCCTCACTTGAAAGTCTTCAAACCAGAGTCCTTGAAGATACTCAGTAATTACAAATTCCTGCCGGTTGAGATTAGGCTTCTATTCTTGTTGCTCACAATTGATTTTACTTGATACGGGTTGGAGTATGTAAAGTTCAGTGCTCTTTGGGGCAGTTATTCCTTTCTGCCCTTTCACGTGAATGGAACAGAATTTAATGATGCACGTGGAGTCGCCTCTTCTTTAGCTGACGTCTTCGGTGTTGGGGCAGTTGGCCGAGTAGTCGAGTCGCTCCTGTCCTGGGTTCTACGAACAGAGATGCTCCCATCTGCAGGTGGCAGTGAGGTAAATGCTACTGGGCGTGGAGCCCCTTATTGCTGCCTGCTGAAAACATTTTAAGAAGTCACAGGGTCTCAAAACAAAACAAAACAAAACACAAACCTCCTACAGTTTACTGTAGAATATATTAGCACGATTTAATATTTTAGAAATATTTTGTTATCTTGAATTATGGGGCAAGAAGCAAGGTGAACTGCCTTTCCCATTGAGGCCTTGAGGTATAAAGTGCCCCAGGTTGAAGCGCAAAGCATCATGGGAGTACTGTCTGTTTTCCTAAGTAGCAAGTCTTTGGGGGGAATAGAATGCGTTGGGTTTAAGCTTGATAAACTCTCAGTAACTAAAGTTGGACAAGCTCATCGGAGGATTTACTCTTCCCTTGGCTCTACTGTCCCATTTTTTGCTGTTGGGCAATTTTACTTGTGTGTTACGTTAAGCTCAGAGCCATTTTTCTTCTAGAATTTTTCACAGATAATTACCTTTTGGGTAGTTAAAACTAAGTGTAAAACATCACCCTCCTTAACACACCATCAAATTAAGTAAATAAAACACAATTTAGGAACCGCTTTTATTAAAACGATAAAGTTTGGGGATTTTTTTATTGTCTTAATAAAGTGTAACATTTTTGTGTACTTTCTCAAGCATAATTTTAAAATTAGGCTGCCTTTCTTGCCCAAAAGGAAAGTATTAGCGCCACCCAGGATGATGATCTTAGGTCAAGGAGACCTTCAGATTAAAAAAATAATAATTAGGGGGGGAAAAAAAGGTGGACTTTTGATTCAGTTCAACTAATTGATTTTATCATTTATTTGTACTTAAATAGGGCCCTGTTCCAGAATAAATAATTTAGTTGCAATTTTCCATCTAGAATAGTGGTGGATGATTTCATATAGGTAGGCTTCTATGGGAAGTTTTAATTCAAGGCAGGAGAGACAACTCTCAGTGTGAGGACATTCCCACCCTAAATTTCATTGTGAGCAAGTATGAAGGAGTACATCAAGGAGCAGAGAATCTGGGCATACGGTTGGGGTCACCTGTGCAGAGTGGGGGTGTCTGGTCCCTGATTTGCTGACACTGGGAGAGAGGCTTAGAAGGAGGTCTGCCTGGAAGGAGTATTCAGCAAATACTGAAATGCTCCCGTGCCATGAGATTCTGGCGTTGGAGATACGGTAGTGGGCCATGCAGGGAAGCCACGTGGAGCTTCTACTTTTGTGGGGCAGACCGTCCACAAACAAGATATATCCCATATCAGGTGGTGCTAGGTTCCATGGAGAAAAATAAAGCAAGGTCAGGGCGTAGAAAATAGCGAGGGTTTTAGGATACTTCTCAAAAATACATGCCTTGTATACTGCATTCTTTAAAAATGGCAGTTATCCTAAAAGACCAAGAGGGCTGCGGAAATTTAATACTCCTGATTACATTTGCCTGGGCACATGACAACCAGATGCAATACCATGGAAGAAGATTGTGGATGACCAAGAATAACGTATAAATATAGTACTAAATTACGCCAGTAGTTATCCAAATTGATCAAAATGCTAGGTACGGTGTTAAGTACTTTCGTAGACATCATTTCATTTAATCTTACAGGAGTCTTGTAAGGTACATTTTAGTTAATAGAAAACGAAGATAATAAAAGTCTGAGAGGTTATATAAGGAACTGCCTTAGGTCCCATACCTGGTAAGGGGCTGCATTTTGAACGCGGGTCTCTGATTCTCTGGAGCCAATGGACTGGGCTGTCTTCCTATGTCTGTGACCCCTGATATAAGGACTGTGCAGGCTGAGTGAGCAGCCTCTTTGTCTCGAGTACCTTAGAACAGCACATGGGGCACTTTGTGAAATTTGAAACAGGTAAATCGATACTTTTCAGCTCAAAGAAGATTTTGTAAATAATAGGTCTTTAGTATGTTATATAGGAAATGACAATATTTGGGAAGTTGAGTGTCTTGGGGTTCAGGTCAGTAGGGTCAGTTCTGGGCTGGATAAACTGTCCCGTTTATTCACCCTACCTACCCGTCTGCCTGCCCGTCCACTCACCCACCTGAGCTGTGTTCTCAAGCTGTCTGTCTAACCACGACTAGCAATGTTTCGATTCTGCCGGGCACCAGCATCCCGTCCCTCTCTCGGTGTAAATTTAGTGCTTCTGTTTTCCCACTCCACGCTTCACCCCCATCATCTCCTGCTCTTAGCTGATTTTCCAGCCCTCCGCAGACTCCCTGACACCCACTTTTGACAGTCTAGAGAAGTTATCAAGAAGCCCCTCTGGGTTTAGGATACAGGGACATTTTCAGTGGAACCCTGAGATCCATTAGGAGGTTGGCGCACTGCCTTCGGGATCTTCCTTCCCCCTGTATCCTCCTGGGCCAGCTCAGCAGATGGCAAGGTTGCTGACGCCTGAGACCGGCATTTAGGATAGCTACTTTTCATTCATCTGCTTGGCAGCTTGTCTTACCGATCTTTTGGTCCTCCTTAAGCCCTGCTGCTTGGCAGGTCGGCCTACCTCTTTGGATTCAAAAGCTCTCGTGCACTCGACAGAAAGCATTTATAACCCGTGCAGTGGGTAGTACGTAGTGAGCCCTCCTCTCCAGCTCGTGGCATAGAAGCTTGGAGTCACCAAGTATACTTAGCATGCATTGTTGGTAAACGCACAGGAAGCTACTTTTGTCCCATGGAAACCACTCAAATGCCACAAAAACACGTTCTTCTCTCCTACGGTAGACGGTGCGCTGTGGCCGCTAAGTGCCTTTCCACAGAGGTCACCTGACCCCAGGCTTTCTCAGCCTTGGCATCGTTGACATTTTTGGCGGGGTAGCTCTTTGCTATGAGGAGCTGTTCTGAGCGATGTAGGATGTTCGGCATCCCTGGCCTGTCTGTACCCGCCCGATGGTAATCCCCCCACCGTCGATTGTGACAACAAGGAAAGTCTCCAGAATCTGCCAAATGCTTCCTGGCGGGGGGCAAAGTCACCCCTCGTTGGGAACAGCTGCCTCATGTGCTTCTTACGACAGGCCTGTGGGGCAGGTAGTCTCTTCATTGTGCAGACGAGGGAACTGAGGCTCAGGCAGGTTCCATGGCCGCGTGGCCAGGACATGACAGGAGTGAGACTTGAAGCCATCGCCGTGTGTTTGGCTCTTCCTGGGACGCCCTTCTGCACCTCAGCGGCTGGGGAGTTGTGATGCAGCGCGTAGGGAGAAGCGGGGTCAGTGGGGTTGTTGTGCAGCTGAACTTTTGCTCTGGGGAAAGGCCCTGCTCTCTTGCCAGGTGAGAGACAGCCCATCCATCACGGCTCTGAGACTCCCGGGCCTCCCCCCTCAGTGAGGGATGCGGAGCAGAACCCAGAGAGCTTACGGCAGCGAAGCCAAGAATGCGCCGGTGGCCCGGCTCCACCAGACCCGCCCCGGAGGTCCCCAGGCCCAGCCATGGAATGAAGAGGACCCCCAGCCTTGCAGCCTTGCATTCCTCTTGCGAGGATTCTGCACAGATCGGAGAAGAGCCAGGGGGCCCCTCTGGCACGTACGTGTTCCTGCCGAAGAGGCGAATCCTGTGTTTCGGAAGTTTTCTCTGCCCTCCTGCTCTGTGCTGAGCCGACAGAGTGGAGAAGACGCTGCGGAGCATGTGGACCCGAGGCTGAAGCCTGGCAGCCGGTGGGAGCTGTGCTGGGGCCGGGCGGGGACCCTCCGGCCCTCCTGATGGGCTGCAGCCAGTCGGCCGTGGTGAGGGCCCAGGGCAGCGCCTCCTCCTGCTTCCTGCCGCTGTGGGATGCGGACGTTGGCTCTGGCCAGCCCCCTCACCCCTGGTCGGCTCAGGTAAATGGGGTCCCGGGACCTGGGCGGCGGGAGCGAAGGGGTGCATTTACTCTCAGCTCCTCTTTCTGTCCCCTCGAGGAAGGAGCCCTTTTCCCTTGGGATAGTGTCCACCTGGGCTCCCGGGGCATCCAGGATTTCCGCGTGTGGTGAGGCCCTTCTTTCCCCCAGCAGGATGCCTAGTGCAGACGGGCTGAGCTGGAGGAGGTGTCTCTTTAAAATCAGGTCTTGGAAATACAAAGGAACCTGCTAGGGTTGGTTGACTTGAAAGAAGAAAAAAAAAATCCCCCTCTCTTCCCTTAGGAGTTTTTTTTTTCCTGCCACGTAGACCTCCTCTGACTGCCTCGAATTTCTGGCTTTGGAGCCTGTCTGTCATCCTCGTGGCATCCCTGCTTTTTCTCATTATCTCAAATATCAAACAATGCGTAGGCACGCCGCATGAGTGGGGCTGGTGCTGCAAAGTCCTGGCCAGAAGTCCGGAAACTTGAGTATTCTAGTGGTTCTACCGACGGGCCTTGACGTTTCTGCCTTTCTTGCTTGGAACCTCCGGCTCTTACTTTGTAAAGCAGGTGGAACATTTCTTCTCTTGTGTTTCATAGGGACCTTGTGAGGTAGGTCACTTCTTTTAGAGAGGCTCCATCAAACTAGCTGTGAAGATCATAATTTTATACGTTGACGAGTAACCGTGTAATTGCCAGCTTCTGGCGCTAAAGATGTGGGGAGCCCGATGATCTGGGGGTGCTTTGCCCCTGACCTCTGTGCACTCTGTGGGGTGTGTGCTACCCAAGTGACCACCGTGTGCACTTCTGCAGGACGAGAAGGAGAAACTTTCTCTCTCACACTCATTTTGATTTGGTAGAATTTTGCTTGTTTTTTTTTTTTTTTTTTTTTTTTAAACCTGTCGGACGCTCTTTGCTGCCCCCTTGCTCTCTGCCCGTCCATTCCCCAAAGCAGCCATTCTGGGCACGTGCACGTGTGTGTTGTTTTCAACAAGAGAGGGGCACGGGGCCGTATTTTATAAATTGTCTTGTGATTTTTGTTTTGTTTTTTTTTGTTTTGGTTTTTTGTGTGTTTTATTAGTATTTTTCACATAATATTCTCGGAAGTCTTTCCATGCCACTGTGTGTGTGTGTGTGTGTGTGTGTGTGTGTGTGTGTGTGTGTGTGTGTGAGTGAGTGGTGAGGTGGTAAGGCCAGTGAGATCCAGAAGAGCATCTTCTGAGCAGTCCTGGCTTTGTGTGCTTTAGAGTTAACTGCTCGGCCTCTCTGGGTTTCAGTTTCTTATTAAAAAGAAGGATTTGGGCTAGAAGATACTCTAAGATCCTACCCAGCTTTATTTAAAAAAATTTTTTTTAATGTTTATTTTTAAGAGAGAGAGAGAGAGACAGAGTGTGAGCAGTGGAGGGGCAGAGAGAGAGGGAGACACAGAATCCAAAGCAGGCTCCAGGCTCTGAGCTGTCAGCACAGAGCCCGACGTGGGGCTTGAACTCACAAACCATGAGATCATGACCTGAGCCAAAGTCCGACGTTCAGCTGACTGAGCCACTCACGCGCCCCAGATCCTATCCAGCTTTAAATGTTACAGATTTATCTGGAGGGGCACCTGGGTGGCTCAGTCAGTTGAGCGTCCGACTTTGGCTCAGGTCACGATCTCGCGGTTCATGAGTTCAAGCCCTTCATCGGACTTGCTGCTGTCATTGCAGAACCCCATTCAGATCCTCTGTCCTCCTCTCTGTGCCCCTCCCCCACTTGCACTCTCTCTCTCTCAAAAATAAATCAAACATTAAAAAAACCAAGACAACATGTGCATTAAGAAAATTCATCTGGAGATCTGTGCACTAGTAATCTGTGTACCAAACATCCCACAACTCAGTGTCTCCAAATGCCAACCATTTATTTAGCTTACAGTTACGCTGGGCATTTCTTCTTGTCTCAGTTGGGCTCAGATGATCTCATTTAGCCTGCTTATGTGTCTCCGGTCAGTTCACAACGGGTTGGGCTTGGTATTGCTAGGTGGCCTCCCTCGCATGCTTGGAGGTCGGTTGGCTGGGCAGCTGAGGGGTAGGCAGTGCCAGTGGGCTACGTGTTGCCCATCCTGTAGCCCATGACCCTGGGTCTGTGCGCCTGTGGCTGGGCGGGCTTCCAAACGTAGCAAGAACAGAAGATGGAGCCTAGGTTTGGAATGACACAGCGTCCCTTCCGGTGCATTCTATAGGTCAGAGCAAATCACGGGGCCAAGCAGATTCAGGATGTGGGGAGATAGACCCCACCTCTTGATGGGAAGAACCGCAAAGTATGGTAGTCACTTTTATAGGCTAGCATATCCGACAGATCGAGCCTTTGAGTAACAATGAAAGACTGTAGGAAGAGGGAGGAAGAGACGGCCAGAAGCGGAACTCAGATTTCAAGGAAGTGTCCCAGTCGGTGATAAGTGCCCTGGGTGCAAAAAACAAAGAAGAAAACAAAAAACCCTTCCCTGGACCAGCATCGTGTATATGCTACTTTGCCTAACACCAGGGCCATGAACACATGGCCACTGCTCTGAGGCTGTTTCGTGTGCGAGTTGGTAGGTAAACCAATAAACCATAATAAAAAAAAACAAGGGTTTCTGATTGAAATATAAACCCCGTGCTCCACAGTCCCAAAGGAGGGACTCAGCAACTTCATCTGGAGGGTCAGAGAAGATTTTGGTGAGCTGATGGTAGTCCAATACGTGACCTGGCATGTATTGAGCAAAGAAAGGCCCGAGTGGGCATGGGAAGAGGTTTGCAGCTCAGCCAGCACAAATGAAGGTTCCGTGCCCTGGAAAGACCAAGGGACTTGTGCTCAGGAGAGGCATGGGGTCAGGAAGGCCTGCGTTTAGGGAGCAGCTAGCATAGGCATCATAAATATGACTGGAAATTGTGACTGGGCCATGCCCCAAAGCGCTTATGTTGTCACTGAGAACGATGGAGCCAGACGAGCTTAGGAGTTCTTTTCACGTTTTCTGCATTGGTGGAAATGAACCTGTTCAATCTTCCCACTGAATTTGCCCTTGAATGTTCAGGAAGACAAGAAGGCAGAGTATTTGTTTTTCCATTCCTTCATTTCTCAGGCACTTTTTGAGTCCCGTACACGTATATCATATACCAAACATGTTCTAGTGAGGGAATATTTACTTCTTATTCAGCCGTGGCTGTTTCTAAGAAGAGTTTGAGGTACCTGAGAGTAGCCATGAAAGCCGAAAGAGGAGGAATTCTGCTACGCTATTATAGACGCAAGATTTGCTTTCTCTCAAGCGGCCTGGAAACATTCCAAAGAGACTGCCACGATGGAAGCTGTTGATGGCTCCGTAGCGTCTCCTCCTCTGTTCTTGCCCGTCGATGCCTGATTTTTTCCACAGCTGACGCTCCCAGGCCTAGGGATGCATTGTGCTTGGTCAGAGCTCCTCGTGACTGAGAAGTTGCCTGTTGGCCAGGTACTCACTCAGCAGCTCCTCTCGTAGGCAGGGATGGCCATGATACCCAGTTTTGACCAACAGGTCATAAAGAGGAGGCTGCCAGGGGTAGGAGGAGAATATTTTCATTCTGGCAAAAGGAGAACACTATAGAAGGAGAAAGGCCCTTGGTCTCATTTCCCTTTCTTCCTACTCTGGATACTGATCCGTGATGACCAGACATCTGGAGCTGTGGCAGCCATCTTGTCACCATGAGGGATTGTGCCTTTGGGCCAAAGCCACTACACAGAGGGTAATTGAGCAGAAGAGTGGGAAGAGCCATCAAACTGACTCTGGGACCACCCAACTCTGGACTTCTTGCTGTTTGATTAAAAAAGGGTCTTGAAATTTAGGACACTGTCATTCACTCTCCTGTTAATTGCAACATAGAGAGTTCCTAGCTGATAAACTATTTATATCACAATCAGGGATGTGGTTAAGTAAAGAAGAAAATTAAGGTGTACCTTTCATCCTTTTCCATTTTAATATGTGGGGCAGTAACTTAGACCATTTTGCCATGCTTTTCGATGCCCTGACATTCCTGGCTCTTGGCTAGAAATGCCCTTCGCCAGTTTCTGTGTTAATCCTGAAACCTGGGCAGAGAGGCGATAGCAAGGTGTGGGCATGCGGGAGGCAGGCATTGCTCCCTTTTATTTTGTAGCAAAAGCACAGTTAAGAGAATGGGCTTTGGTATGGGAACCAGTTCTTTAAAATGGAGGCTGCTTTTTGTTTTAAACACAGTAGGAGTTTGGGAATGGTAGAGCATGAGTTTTCAGAAGAACTGAAGAGGGACGTCTGGGTGGCTCAGTCGCTTAAGCGTTGGGGACTTGGGCTCAGGTCATGATCTCACCATTTGTGAGTTCCAGCCCCCATCAGGCTCTTTGCTATCAGCACGGCGGAGCCTGCTTGGGATTCTCTCTCTCCCTCTATCTCTGCCCCTCCCCGACTCATGCTGTCTTTCTCTCTCAAATAAACTTAAAAAAGTGAAAAGAACCAAAGAAGAAGGTCACCGGGTGGAATTGGAATTAGCGTAGTGGAACTCATGTGCTTCACGTTTGAAATGAGAATTGTACGGTGTTTTTAACCACGACTTTTTGTACCTGCTGTATGTCCATGTTGGAACAAGGTATCGGGGTGGGGATGGGGAGTTGAAATTTTTGCAGGAGGGAGCACAGGACCATAGCAGAAGAGAACGTGAAATGGGCCTTTGGTGGGGAGGTGGGGCAGTTCAGCAAGAGGTAAGACCAAGGGTCACAGACCTGCAGGAAAAAATAACACCGGGGATCATGCCAAACTAGATAGAACCACACCATACCGCGCTCCAGACCCAACAAGCAGACCTCAAACCTTTATGGCAGGTGTCCTGGGATATAAATTCTGATTCTGAGTAATCTCATGCAGCCCAAACTCATAACACCTGTTCAGCTGGGTGGTGAGGAGTGGCCTTTCTGGTACCCTCTGGTCTCGTTTCCAGGTAGGTTCACCCAATAGGAGGTGCGAGTGGAGGCCGCGTGAGCAGGACGAGGGGGCAGCTTTGGGTCAGTGGTGGCCGCGCTTCCTGGGTGGGTGTGTCTGTTTCCTGGCCGGCTCCGCCCTTCACCACCAGGGATCCTCACCCATCCCCACTGCATATCTAGCCCTTGCGGGTGGGCTATACCTTCTGGATTCTTCTTTCGTGGCTCTTGCCATTATTTCTGCTGCCCTCGGGGTTGTAATCGTTCCAAGATGCCACTGATGGCTAGGTTGCCTCACCTTCCCCTGGTCGTTCTTTTTGCTCTTCTATTTGCCACATCACCAATTTTCCATGTTAAATTTTCTGAGAGAGATTGCTGGTTGTTTTTGACAGAATGCAGTTTCGTCTCACAATAGATTCTTGTTCCTGTAGTTCAATGTAGAGGGGGTCCGTATTTTGAGCACTCGATTGGACAGCTTATTTGGTAGTCAGCACAGATATGAGTTGGAGGTTCCCTAGGAGGGAACGTGAGGTAGGAATGGTTACCACAGTGTGAAATAAAAGAACAAAGAGAATGGAGGTGAACAAAGACTGGTGACTTGGAGGCTGGGATAAGAGAAACCAGCCATGCATGGGCAGATGATGTGATGAGAGAAAATGAGGCATCGGGCTGGGGGATCCTTTACCTGAAAACATCTTATAGATCTTTGGAAACTTGAGTTATTTTGAGGGTGGACAGTAAGCATTTGTGATCCCTCTGAGAAAAGGTGACGGTTGAAGACACAAGTGAGAAAAAGCTCTTTGTGGAGGAAGGTACATACAAAGATCCGAAGACAACCTGCGGCTGGGGGCTTGGAGGACAAATGGAAGATGTCAATGAGCTAAAGGTTGTGCACTTGGATGCGGGAGAGTTGGTATGCTCTCTCACGCCAGGAGCTTCAAAAGTTCAGAGTACTCACTAACATCAAAATCTGCGGAGAAATAAAGAAGGGTGATGGGGAAAAAAACCTTTGGGTTGGACCCGAGGAAGGTCAAGAGAGTTGCGTGTCTATATTTAGCCACCAGCATTAGGTTAATTGTTCCAAGGAGGGTTTTAAAAATAGGCCCCTCTTCCCTGTGTCATTCTTCAGTGGCCTCAGGTTTGCCCTCTGCAGGGGACACATCTCTTGCCGATGCCTTGACCTCAGTCACGTAGGATCTGTCTTGGAGTCAAGTCAGTAATGCATGGATGAGCCATGGGGACTAAAAGGTGGCAGGCAATACAGGGACCGAAAATGAGCCTGCCAGCTGCCTGTAACAGAGGTTTGAGGATCTCCGAAATGCAAAGAATTAGTTCGCTCACACCTCCCTTTTTCTGGGGCATGTACAACAGGAGAGTATTTCAAATCTGGACTTGATGGAGTCTTTGCTTTTGCTTTTTTTTTTTTTTTTTCTTTTAAATTGTTTTATTTTAATGTGTGCACTGGAACTCCAGCTTTGCAGCTGCTTTGGGTGAAGTCTGAGAGAGAACCACTCCCCACTGAGTGTGCTCTCTGTGTGTAATACAGTCCGTGTGATCAGGAGATTCCAGAATAATATACTTCATTAGGTGAGCTCTTTATCTTATAAAAGTAGTGTAATTGCACGTGAGAAAATTTGGAAACGGAGGAAAGAACAGCATGGTCTCCCCCCTCTAAAACCTCTGCTATTAACATATTTGGGATAGTTCGTATTCTTCTGTGGGTGGGCTCACTTCCTATTTTAATGAGAAAATTGGAGCCATTGATTAGAATGCCTCCCAGTATTTATCCAGATATATCGTATGTATACGGTCCTGCCTTCATCAGGGGAAATAGGACTAGCCTTATAATAAGATATTATGTTCTATCAACATGGAATAAAGAAGCCCTTTCAGGATGGATAGGAGGACTTGGGGAGAAGCAGACAGGCCATGTTAGGATTGTCCATGGAAGGTTGCCTGGTTCTTAAGGCATTGATCTTTTTTTTTTTCTTTTTTTTCCACTGAGCTGAAATTCACATAATATAAAATAACCACTGAAAAGTAGACAGTTGAGTGACATTTAGTATATTCACCATGCTGTGCAATCACCACTTCTATCTAGTTCCAAGGCGTTTCCATCACCCCAAAATAAAACTCTGTACCCTTTGAGAAGTTACTCTCCATTTACCCCTTCCCTGGGCCCCTGGCAACCACCATTCTGTTTGCTGTTTCTATGATTTTTACCTGTTTTAAATATAAAGGTAATCATACAATGTGACTTTTTGTGTCTTTCATCTAGCATAATTTTTTTTTAATGTTTATTTCTGAGAGAGAGCAGGGAAGGGGCAGAAAGAGAGGGCGAGACACAGAATCTGAAGCAGGATCTAGGCTCTGAGCTGTCAGCACAGAGCCCAACGCAAGGTTTGAACTCCTGAACCGCGAGATCATGACCTGAGCCGAAGTTGGATGCTCAACCGACTGAGCCCCCCAGGTGCCCCTAGCATAATGTTTGTGAGGTTCAACCACGTTGTAGCGTGTATGAATACTTCATTACTTTTTACGGCTGACTGATACTCCATTGTATGGATGTACCACGTTTTGTTTATCCATTCATCAGTTGGTGGACTTTTGAGTTGTTTCTTCCTTTTGGCTGTTGTGAATAGTGCTACTGTTATTCATGTACGTGTATTTGAATGGCCTGTTTTTAATTCTTTTGGATGAGGTGTTAATCTCATTCCTCGTTCCCCAGGTTGTAAAGTACATGGGTTGAGGCAATCCACTTAGATCATGGAAGCTCACGGTTGGAACCCACACGTTTTACTTCCTGCAAGGCACATCTCTGCTTTATATTGATTTTGGTTGAGATCCCAGAGATAACACACGGAGCCTCTTTTGCCTGATGGAGGGTGATTGGTGTTGACAGGGATCCTAGTTCAGCATCTTAATATGTACAGTGTGAACCTAAGACAGAATCTCATCGGTCTTGTCACAATTGCTCATGGTTAAAACAGTCTTCTCCTTTCCACCTGTCAGATGATCCTAGCTCCATAGCCCCAGATCCCGGAGTCCCTGTCACTGCCTTGTCTGCCCTCTGTCTGCTGAGACAGAGCAGGTGCACTCATGGCTGCCTTCTTTGGTTCCGAACGGATGGTCCAGGGTTACCAGTGACCATGGAGTTGTTAACCATGTGACTCCCACGAGCGCTGGGTGCCTGTCCTGGAAACACACAGTCATGAACTTTTTAAAATCAGTTCGGCTCTGTTTACAGTGTCTAGATTGGGTCCTTGTCTGAAAATCTATCTCTGTATTCCTCAATATAGTTCTTGAAAGATTTGAGGAGGCATTGAAACTTGACATCACGCCAATTGGAACTTCAGCCTGTAGAGAGTAATTCTGGGTGCGAGCAAAAAGAAGAAGATCACCAGAGATTGGATGACAGATTACAGCAAGCACACCGTTTGGGTTACTGTTCTGCACCCTGTGAAACAGCGTGCGCCCACTGTTTTTAGGTAGGTTCCCCCAGAAAGCAGAGCCTGGAGGTGAAGGCTTGAGCACAGGAATGTGATCCCAGGCAGGTGGAGCGGAGGGAGCGCAGGAAGCGTGAAATGCAGAGGAGACAAAGGAGACCCAAAGGGGTGCTATTATTGTGCTGGTTCCACTGTGGGCTATTAACACAGAATCCCTCCGGTCGCCCTGACAGGAACCTTACAAAATGTGTTTCTGAAGTCTCCACCCTGCGTACGGTAGATGGCATTCTTATCCATTGGTTGCTCTCTACCAGTGATCAGCGGTTGCCCCGTGGGGTTGTGAACTCTCACTTGCATTTCTAGGTTTTGCTCTCGTACCTGTTGTTGGAAGGCCATCCAACTGACTTTCCCACTTGGCTTTCAGACAACAGCCCCAGGTCGGAAGGCAGGAGGGAAAGGCAGTCCAGCATGGACTCCCGTCTGGGCACAGCTGGTTGCCTCAGCAACTGCTGGAGATAGAAAGTGGGCCGAGAAGGGCGTAAGGCAGGGCACACCTGTGTGTGGCACATGTCATTTCCGTCTTTCTTTTGGTGGCCACCACTGTTCGGTCTCAGAGCTTTAGGAGTATCGTAATCCAGTCATGGGGAGGTATCTCAGCTTGGCTCCTCAGAAGGCCGTGTGTTTTGTTTCAGTCCCCTTAACCTCTTTTTTTTCTCTTCCATTATTCACTTTGATGGAACTAGGCCCGTTGATCTGTTGGAGTTAAGGTCGCTACTAGGTCTGTGAACGCTGCAGGCATCCAATTGGATTTGAAACAAAACCCTTTTTGAAAAAAACAGAAATGAGTCATTTGGACTCTTCAACAGGCAGTAGAATCTCTACAGGCGGGGAAAAATCTCTCACGTATGCTGACACAGGGGAGGATGACTTTAATTTTCTCCGTCATGTCCTCTGGAGTTTGGGTACGACCGTGACATCCTGGCTCAAAAGCATTTTGAGTCCTAGCGGGAGCTGTCGTGTTTCTGAGGTGTCCGAAGACCGTGTCTCCATTTCCCTGAGGCTCTGGCCAACTTCCTCCCTGTCCCCAGAGTATCTACGTAGAGCTGACCTGCCCGGGGTGGACACCAGGGGACCAACACCACTTCTGTAACGAGCCAGCATTTGTGCCACTGAGTTTGTGGGGGCTGCCTTCGTGCGGTTCACACGTCTGAAGACGGGCTGCTCCAGCATTCTGGAACCCTGGGGCTGAGACTCCAGGAGAAGTCTTCTTAGCTGATGACACATTGTCCCTTAATCAAAACACAAGAACAGTTGGCGGAAGGAAGGAATCCTGCATGTGAAGTGTACAACCTCAAGCCGTTTTAACTTAAAATCCCTACTTTAGGTGTAGTTCCAAGTCCCTTTTTCATCAAGTGTGGGTTTAGTGGTAGAAGTTCTACATCATCTGTCTTGACGAAAGTGTATTTCACACATATGCTCCGTCATCTCCTGTTTGGGTTTGTCTCTTTTTTCCTTTGTTTGCTTGTTTCTTAAATTCCACGTAGTGAAATCATATGGTATTTGGCTTTCTCTGGTTTCTTTTTTTTAAAAAGTTTACTTATTTACTTTGAAAGAGAGAGAGGGGATGGGGAGAGAAACCCAAGTAGGCTCCGTGCTGTCAGTACAAAACCTGACACGGGACTCGAACTCATAAACCACGAGATCATGACCTGAGCTGAAACCAAGAGTCCGATGGTTAACCAACTGAGCCACCCAGGTGCCCCTGCCTGACTTTTTAAACTTGGCATTGTCAGGGAGCAAGAACTCCTTACCCTTCAAGGTCCTTCTAGCTGGACTAAGAATCAGATCGACGTGAGACAGATGAACAGGGGAAAGTAAAATTGAATAGGCATACATAACAGGGAATCCACCCAGACATGGAAATTCCGAAGACAGGCAAAATGAGGTATATATGTCATCCTGAACTAAGGAGAAAGGGGGTAGGGGTCTGGGACTTCAGGGGAAAAGAATGTACTTTCAGAGGGCCATGAGAGGAGCAGGTGTTTTTAACTTTTTGAGGAACCTCGGCACCGTTTCCCAGAGCGGCTGTACGAATTTGCATTCCCACCGACAGGGCGTGAGGGTTCCCCTTTCTCCACATTCTCGTCAACACCTCTTGTGTCTTGTGTTGTTGATTTAGCCATTCTGACAGATGTGAGGTGATATCTCCTTGTAGTTTTGGTTTGCATTTCCCCGACGGTGATGATGACACCTTTTCATGTGTCTGTTGGCCATCTGGATGTCGTCTTTGGAGAAATGTCTAGTCGTGTCTTCTGCCCGTTTTTAGTTGGATTAGTAGGTTTTTTGGGGTGTTGACTTGTGTCCATTGGGCTTTCTTTGAAGAACAGGGCAAACTCATTACAGGATCTTAGGTTTTGATAAATGGCTTCTAGTCTTTTATAGTTAACCTGCCCACACACCTAAATAAACAGCAGTTTTTAGCAACTCGTTTTTATTGACATTTCTCAGGTCACGCAGCTTAACTTCATAAAAGCAGTCATTTTTTACGTTTATATTTTGTCAGTTTATCTTGTAAGTTACGCAGTTAAAATAGTAAGTACACCAGCATAAGCAGAGCAGGGACTGAATACGCTCGGCCGTTTGCAGACACCCAGCTCAGCGGGGAGGGGGGCACAACTGTCCAAGCATAACCAGAGAGAGCCTCCAAGCTGTGAGCAGTCAGTACCCTCTGTGCGTGCCAGCAGTGCTCATGAAGGGATGAAAAACAGCGGGAAATCTAATTAGTTGGCTAAGTTGAGGACATTGACAGCATCTACAGCTTTTCTGACTTGGCTACCTGATACCCTGAGATTGGGCAGTGCACATATCCTCATATTACATGATCTAAACCTCTTTGGGGTGCTTCTGTTGACTCCATCCGCCCACTTTGTGCATGGGAGTTAGCGACACCAGTCTAAGTCCAGTGGGCCACGTTATGTAAAATTCAGTGATTGGAACCACAGGGGCCTAATCCTGAAACCACTTAGGCTTCTGATGAATCCCTGTTGTAAATTCTTTGTTAAAAATCGAGAAGTCTGAGAGTTGTTGCAAAAAAAAAAAAAAAAAAAAAAAAAAAATCAACCTGGTAAATTTGAAGATCTAATTGGCTTTATTAAGAGATTCAGGAACTGGACAGCATCCCATGAGCAAGTAGACGGGGAGCTCCAAGGAATTGTATGAACTGGAAGGTTTTTACAGAAGGAGGGTGGAACAAAGGGTGATTGGCCAAAGAAAAGAAAGGATTGTTTTAGGCTAGGTGGGGGTTTTTCTCATACAGATTATCTCACTCAGGCTGATCAGGAGATTTCAAATTGACTTTGAAAAGGTCACATAACCGGGATAGGTTCAAACTGTAATAAAGTCTTCTTTTGCTGTCTTGGGGGTGCAAATGATGCCAACCTGGGCTTGCTTTATTTTATTTATTTATTTATTTATTTATTTTTTTCAACGTTTATTTATTTTTGGGACAGAGAGAGACAGAGCATGAACGGGGGAGGGGCAGAGAGAGGGAGACACAGAATCGGAAACAGGCTCCAGGCTCCGAGCCATCAGCCCAGAGCCCGACGCGGGGCTCGAACTCACGGACCGCGAGATCGTGACCTGGCTGAAGTCGGACACCCAACCGACTGCGCCACCCAGGCGCCCCTTGCTTTATTTTTTTTTAATAGAGTGAACAAGGTTCTTTGTGATCCAGAAATTAATTGTAAGCAAAAAATAAGAACTGTTACTTGTTGTTGTTGCCCTGTGTACTTGTCACATCTTTTGTCCGGATTCTTAAAAATCCCAAGACACAAAATCTGAATTCCTTTGTGTTTAAAAGTAAGCCTAGCATAGTGTTAGCATAAGCTTGTGAACCTGTGGTTTATTTCTGTTTTGGCAAGAAGTGCCTCGGGGAAAATTAAGGAGGGGTTACGTAGATGTATGATATAACTGCGTGTTACATACGTATAAAAAGTGCAACAGAAAAGAGGAAGGGAAATTCTAATCGCTTCTATGGTTCTAGTCAAATAAGGGGTTTTTGGGAAAACTTCGTGATTTTTGCATAGGCTTTATATGATTTCTGCAGCCTCCTGTGGCTATCATCCCCCGCACGGTTGGTATGGGGCTGTTTACTGATTTCCTGCGTTATTAGCTAATCTTGCAATTTGGTCTTAACCTCACCAGTATATACCAAGCTTGGAATAAGTAATTAGGGGGATTTATCGCACAGATCCTGTAGGATTCGGCGTGTACCTGAGGGACGTTGTCAGGGCACAGCTTAATTTTTTTAGTGTGAAGTATTTTGAGACACAAGTAGGAGCCCTTTTGAGCCTCACGTTTTTGTGCCTGAGCATTTGGAAAGGAGATAATGATCTCTCCTAAATAGATAGAAGCACTTCTGTCAGAGATTAGTTATTGATTGTAAGAAAATCAAATTGGCTTCTTGAAATGTTCTGTCGTAGAATTGCATTGGACTTTTCATCCCCATGGCTGGTTTGACCCGCTGGTAGGTGACAGAAGTTTAAACATGAAATAAGAGCTCCCTTTTCCCCCCTGTTATGGGGGGATCATTTATAGAATTCCTTGGCATGTGGTCTCCTTTTGTTCTGTGATTCATTTCTGGCATAAAATATCTTCTGGGTCGATTATACGGAGACGTGAGAAGAAATAGAGAATGGAATAAATCACGAAATGCCCATCTTCAGGGCCGTAGTAATACAATTTTACCGTGAAAATGATCCAATAGAGATGATACATGTTATGTAGACATATGTAAATTGTACGCAAATAACAATTTAATACCTGAACGTGGCCCTGAGGAAGGAAGCTTATTGGAACCTATTGTTCAAATTGGCCCATCATTTGGAGTGTCTGAATTAGCCCCCAGCTGATACCAGGTACTCTGGCTCGCCTGGCAATTGTTGGTAATTTCTAATTCAGCTCATCTTTCCAGTCTGTTAGCTCTCTAACCTCAGTTCCTACTGCTTTTATGCCTTGTTCATTTCTACACTGGCCACACTTTCCTCCTGGCTCACACATGCCAGCTAGAGACTTCCACCCCAGGGCCTTTGCACCTGTTGAGTTTCTCCCTAGAATGCTGTTCCCCAGATGTTAGCATATGTATATAATAATACATCGATAATACATATATATAATAATACACATACTGCATATATATAGAAATACACATTATTATGTATTAATATGCGTTATCTAATACAGTTTATATTTTACCGATTTATTTATTTTGGTCTCTTTGCCTCACCAGAATGCCACTTCCCTGAAGGCAGGGATATTTGTCTTTTTGTTCACTGTTACATTTTTATTTCCTAGAGCAGTGCCTGGCACATAGCAGATGCCCAAGAAATACTTGCTGAATTCTCTGAATAATGTCTGTTGATTGATGTTGTACCAGGTTTCTTTTTTGGGCATTTCGTGTTTATGTATGATTGTGTGTGATGTATCTTTTCCGGACTCTTCCCCTTGAAAAAGGAGAGAAGATATCAGTGAATCAGTGTTGGTATTTTTAAAATTAGGTTTTCACTGGGGCGCCTGGGTGGCTCAGTCGGTCAGGTGTCTGACTTCGGCCCAGGTCATGATCTCACAGTTCCTGAATTTGAGCCCCATATCGGGCTGTCTGTTGTCACTGCAGAGCCTGCTTCGGATCCTCTGTCCCCCCACCTCTCTCTCTGCCCCTCCCCTGCTCGCATGGTACACACACACACACACACACACACACACACACTTTCTCTCTCTCTCTCTCTCTCCCCTTCTCTCAAAAATAAAATAAACAATGAATGAATGAATGAATGAATAAGGTTTTCAGGGAAGGAGCAGTGGTTTAACCAGCTGTTAAAATTGAGGCTGGGAGGATTCACTGTTCTTACTTTATCGCATCCCTAGCATTTGCAGGGTGAGGCCCTGT
Organism: Leopardus geoffroyi; assembly: GCF_018350155.1. Taxonomy (NCBI): domain Eukaryota; kingdom Metazoa; phylum Chordata; class Mammalia; order Carnivora; family Felidae; genus Leopardus; species Leopardus geoffroyi. The sequence continues at coordinate 147,814,860 of NC_059333.1, read as the reverse complement.
ATCACTTCTCACAAGGTGCACAGTGGCTGGTTAATCATTGGCCCTGGCCCGGGGACTGTCACAAGCTAGGGGAGACAGTGGGGCATGGGGTGGGAGGGGGGACTTATGCATAAAACACCATTAGGTGCTATGAGTGTTGGGAACTTCATCTTTGACATCTGTAGATGTACTATTCATCAAACCTTGGCCTTATCGATATGGGTAATTAAACATTAAAAAAAATTTAAGTATCAGCTTAATGTAGTTTAGGCTTAATGAGCTTATTGTTTAAGTATTTGAGAATTGGTATGCTGTACAGGACTTGGCTATTAAAAAGCCATTTGTTTCCAGAATGCTAACTAAGCTATCAGCCATGGTGTTGTGGAAAGAGTTGGGCTGTTTTGGACCTCGGTGGAAGAGAGTGGCCCCTAGTGACCCAGTGCAGTGTAATGGCCAAGGGCGTGGCCTTGGGAACCTGCTGGTGTGGATTTGAATCGCTGCCACCTGATTTATTAGATTTATTAGCTGCGTGACCCGGGGAAAGAGCTGATTCTCTGTGTGCATGTCCCTCATCTGTGCAATGGAAATTCTAGTCCCTACCCCATGAGATTATGAAGCGGGTTAAATGATTTAAGGTGTGTGTATATCAACATAGTTTATGGCACTTAGTTCACACTTACATGATACTTACTATTATAAATATAATTAAAATTAATGCCATTGTTACTGGATTATGGCAAACTTACCAGTTTGCCATACCACCAGGGCTTTTTAAAAAAAATTTTTTTTTTAAACTTTTAAAACTGTTTTCCTTCCTTTTTCCCTGTGCCATCCCCCCTGTCTTTGTTAGCATCAATTCCTCAGATATACGTGGGTCTTTGTTTACTTATATATGTGTTTTACGTTTGCCTAAGTTGTATGGTCCTGCATATCTTTTCCCTTTCTTTTTAAACTTTTCTCACTCAGCAGTGTTTTTTTTTTTAATTTTTAAATTAAAAAAAAAATTTTTTTTAATGTTTATTTATTTTTGAGACAGGGAGAGACAGAGCATGAACGGGGGAGGGTCAGAGAGAGAGGGAGACACAGAATCTGAAACAGGCTCCAGGCTCTGAGCGGTCAGCCCAGAGCCCGACGCGGGGCTCGAACTCACGGACCGCGAGATCATGACCTGAGCCGAAGTCGGACGCTTAACCGACTGAGCCACCCAGGCGCCCCTAAATTTTTAAATTTTTAAAAAATGTTTATTTATTATTGAAAGACAGAGACAGAGTGTGAGCAGGGGAGGGGCAGAGAGAGAGGGAGACACAGAATCCAACGCAGGCTCCAGGCTCTGAGCTGTCAGCACAGAGTCCGACATGGGGCTCGAACTCACAGACCGTGAGATCATGACCTGAACCCAAGTCGGACGCTTAACCGACTGAGCCACTGAGGCGCCCCTCAGCAGTATGTTTTAAGTTGTATGGATGTTGCTGTACGTATCTCTACATCTTTACTTCCAACTGATGCATGTATATTTCTGTATAGTCTACATTTGATTTGTACAGACTCTCACTAACCTACGGCTGCATTGCTTCAAACTCCCCACCCTCATAAACCGTGAGCATCCTTGCAGATAACCTTGTACAGACATGGGACTGTGAGCATGTACATGAGATAACCTTGTACGGACATGGGACTGTGAGCTGACTTTCCTGTTAGCCATGCAAGAGGTTCCAGCATCCTTGCCATTCCTTCAGGGTGTTTTAATCTCTAATTTTGTTAAAGCTACTGGCTGTAAAATCTAGTTGTCTGAATTTGTATTTCTCTGATTACTTTGATATACTTCTCAGCCATTCATCTTTCTTCTTCTGTGTATTGCCTCTTCTTCTCCTTTGTCCATGCTTTATAGTGATTTCTGGCTTTTATTTGCAAGAACTCCTTTTATATTCTAGATATTAATCTGTCTCCTAGTCTCCACACATTTGTTAATTTTGTCTAAAGTGTCCTTGTTGAACAGAAGCCCTTTGTAGTCAAATCCATCAAGTGTTCAACTTGTGACTTGACTTTTGGTCTTGTAAGAAGAGCTTTTCTTTTTTCTTTTTTAATGTTTATTTATTTTCGGGAGATAGAGACAGAGTGTGAGTGGGGCAGGGGCAGAGAGAGAGGGAGACCCAGAATCCGAAGCAGGTTCCAGGCTCTGAGCCATCAGCACAGAGCCCAATGCCGGCTCACAAACCGTGAGGTCATGACCTGAGCTGAAGTTGGACCCTTCACCGACTGAGCCACCCAGGTGCCCCCTGAAAAGCGTGTCTACCTACATTCAGGGTTGCAGAGATACTCCTTCAGCGTTTTCTCTTGTTTTGTAGTTCTTCTTACATTTGAGGTTACAAAGTTAACCAGATGTTTGCTTTCCCCCTGTTGTTTATTCCCTTTACTGGTTTATTGGGCTGCTTCTGTAATATACCACATTAGCAAAGAACTGGCAACTTTGCTGGAGTCATTAGTTTTCTTTTTTCTTTTTTTGTAAAATCACATCTATAGCTAGTTACATTTTTTGTTCCTTCCCTTCCTGCCCTTCTATTTCTTCTTCCTTTTTTTTCTTGTCCTGTTTTGTCGGCTAGCACCTCCAGGACTAGGTTAAACAGTGATGTTACTGGAAGCCTCATTTCTAAAACTGGAAGCAATGAAGCTAAACATCTTTACGTTAAGTATTGTGGGTGCTCTAGGTTTTGGGTAGATAGTTAAGTTAAGGATTTCTCGTCCCTGCTTTCAGAAACTTTTTTTTTTCTAATTAAAATCGCAACTTGGCATAAAAAAAGTTTTGGTTTCATATGATTTGCAAACAACATGTATAAAATACAATTATTTTGTTTGAGGATCTCCAGTTCCAAGGGAATGTGGCCTACAAGTATCCATCTTTCAAAGGAGTGTTATGCATATGTTTTTATGACGACGGGTGAGTGGGCTGAAGTATGGGATAAGAAGAAAAGTGGAAATGTATAATGGATATCTGCTTTCCTGCTTTCTATCAAATACTTTAACATCAACTTTGGGACACCATTTAAATAAGTAAATCCTCATTTATTTAAAAAAAATTTTTTTTTCAACGTTTATTTATTTTTTTGGGACAGAGAGAGACAGAGCATGAACGGGGGAGGGGCAGAGAGAGAGGGAGACACAGAATCGGAAACAGGCTCCAGGCTCCGAGCCATCAGCCCAGAGCCCGACGCGGGGCTCGAACTCACGGACCGCGAGATCGTGACCTGGCTGAAGTCGGACGCTTAACCGACTGCGCCACCCAGGCGCCCCAAGTAAATCCTCATTTAATTGAGAAGGTCACCTGGAGAGGCTGAGTCTTGAATCAGGCTTTTTCAGTTGAATTTTGAGTGAGGTGTGTAATTTGATCTTTGTAAGGCTGGTTTTAGATCGATAAAAAGAGAGGACTAGACTTTGAGGATCTAAAATTCTATAGTTTTGCAGCATGAGTAAGGGGAGAATGGGGCTTGGTCAGTAGAGAGAATCATCATGTGTTCAGAAGAAAGCATCCAACTGTTGGTGGGAATGCAAACTGGTGCAGCCACTCTGGAAAACTGTGGAGGTTCCTCAAAAAATTAAAAATAGAATTACTCGGGGCATCTGGGTGGCTCAGTCGGTTGGGCGTCTGACTTCGGCTCAGGTCATGATCTCGCGGTCCGTGAGTTCGAGCCCCACATCGGGCTCTGTGCTGACAGCTCAGAGCCTGGAGCCTGTTTCAGATTCTGTGTCTCCCTCTCTCTCTGACCTTCCCCCATTCATGCTCTGTCTCTGTGTCAAAAATGAATAAACGTTAAAAGAATTAAAAAAAAAAATTAGAATTACTCTACGACCCAGGAATAGCACTACTTGGAATTTATCCAAAGGGTACGGAAGCACCCTTCATGGGGACACATGTACCCCAATGTTTATAGCAGCACTTTCAACAATAGCCAAATTGTGGAAAGAGCCCCAATGTCCTAAACTGATGAATGGATAAAGAAGATGTGGTTTATATATAAATGGAATACTACTTGGCAATAAGAAAGAATGAAATCCTGCCATTTCCAGCAATGTGGATGGAACTGGAGGGTAGTATGCTGAGGGAAATAAGTCAGAGAAAGATAGATATGTTTTCACCCATGTGGAATTTGAGAAACTTAACAGAAGACCATGGAGGAAGGCAGGAAAAAATTAGTTATAAACAGATGGGGGGAGGCAAACCATAGGAGACTTAAAGACAGAGAATAAACTGAGGGTTGATGGGGGGGGGTTGGGGAAAGGGGGAAATGGGTGATGGTCATTGAGGAGGGCACTTGTTGGGATGAGCACTGCGTGTTGTATGTAAGCAATGAATCACGGGAATCTACCCTGAAGCCAAGAGCACGCTGTATGCACTGTATGTTAGCTAACGTGGCAATAAATTATATTTAAAAAAAAAAAAAAGAAAAAGAAGGAAGCGTCAAAAAGGAGTCTTGGTACTAGAATTGTAAGCTCCCAAACAAATGGTACGTGAGAGGAGGGCAGATGTGTGGGAGGTTTTGAAATGACACAAACTGCCACTGGTTAGATGGGGAAGATGGTGAGAGCTGGGGGGGGTGTTGCGGGGGCGGGGTGTGTGTGATAAGGGGCCAAGTGCAGGAGACCTTCAAGCTTGACCTAGACGGAGCATGGTCAGGGATTCTGGAGTGGCTGGACTAGCTGTTAGGTCATTTATTTGGGGGCTGAAAATGTTGGGAGACAAAGCAAACTTTAAAATGTCAAGTTTTCTTTTCCTCTGTTTGCAGGAAATGGAAATACATGCATTTGCTTGCACTCTTTTTTAAAGATCTGGCATTTGCAGGTATAATCATGGGTTCACTCGGGTATGATTAGAAGCCGGCTAGAGACTGCCTCTCTGGGGAAAACCATTCTTTTCTCTTTGCACATGTTGGCACATAATTGTGTGTGTGCTTTAAGAGAGGGTATTGGTATAAAGTTAGTGGGAAATGTTTATGATATAGTAAAGATTTGCAGATGAAAATGGAAGAAATTCCCTAGGCTTAGTAAATGAAAGGTTACTGCAAGAAGACTCGAATTTGGAAAAGCCGAGCAAGCAAAGTGTAATACTTGAAAACTTAATCATGGGAATAAACTTGGAAAATGTCCCAGTTTTTAAAACCTTTTATTTCTACTTTGGACCTGTCATAAGCTTAGGATAACGGAATTAAAAAACAAAAGCAGGGCAGATGCAAAGGTCCATATACAGCCATTAAGCAAAATAGTGGAATAGATTAATTTAAAAAACACCATTAGTGTTTCGGGCAGCAGGCTGGCTCAGTTGGTAGAGCATGGGACTCTTGATCTCAGGGTCATGAGTTCAAGCCCCGTGTTGAGTGTGGAGCCTACTTAACATAAAAAAAATAAACACCATATATTTTCATTGAGATGTTGACTGCCAGGAAAACAAAATTCTGAGTAATTTTAAGGTCCTGAATTGTACTGTCTTAAAAATTGTTAATGCTTTTCCTTTTTTGTTGATTGAGGTATGCTTACTTTTGGAAGAAGAGGAATAAATCACAATTCTTATGCTTCGCTTTCACATATTTAGAAAAATGGTACATTGTTATTATTTTGGAGGAAGAGAGAGGAATGTAATGAAAGATTTTAGTTGGTTACATTTTCTTTTTTTTTTTTTTTTTTTTTTTTCAACGTTTATTTACCTTTGGGACAGAGAGAGACAGAGCATGAACGGGGGAGGGGCAGAGAGAGAGGGAGACACAGAATCGGAAACAGGCTCCAGGCTCTGAGCCATCAGCCCAGAGCCCGACGCGGGGCTCGAACTCACGGACCGCGAGATCGTGACCTGGCTGAAGTCGGACGCTCAACCGACTGTGCCACCCAGGCGCCCCAGTTGGTTACATTTTCAAAATATGCAACCACCCTGTTTGGTGGTCTCCACTGGGCTATTCATTCTGAAACATAGTGTCTTTTTCCCCCTACACTGTGAAAGAATTCAAGGACGTGAGGAAAATAGGTTTCAAATTAAATATCATTTGAATGCTGTTATAATTAATTGACTCACAGCGACTTTTTTCCATCAGAAAAATTTTCTACAGAAGTGGCTGTCACAAGTGTATTTATATTTTCCTCTTGCTCCTTTTTACATTTTAAATGTGAGCTTCAGCAACCTTAATTATAAACTCCTAATACATGTTTTAAGAAGGCTTTAGGGCCAGCAAGTGGTCGTTACGATTTGAGGTCCTGTTTTATTCCAAAATATTAATGGGCAGTTGCCATATATTTATTTATTTTAATTTAAGTATGCTCCATGCTTGAACACCGCACATTGAGCTTGAACTCACGACCCTGCGATTAAGACCTGGGCTGAGAGCAAGAGTTGGAGGCTAAACTGACTGAGCCACCCAGGAGCCCTTACTTACTTAAACTATTAGTTAAACCAATTCTTTACTTGGTACCCACGTAGCATTGTTGTTATCTACAGGCACTTTAAGATCTACAACAGATACAGTTTTCGACAATGTGAAATCTTATTAAATGTACTTTTTCTCTGAAGCAAACTGTGTTTTTGTTTTTGTTTTTTTTTTTTTTTTGGTAATTAGGATGATTACTCTTTTCTTCCTTCTCCCCTCTTCTCCTCTCCTTCTTTTCCCTTTTCCCTTTTTCTTTTCGTTTTCCTTTTCCTTTCTTTTTACTTTCAAGTAGAGGAAGTGGTAAGGCTATGTCTCCTTTTTTTGTTTTTAATTTTTTTTTTAACGTTTATTTATTTTTGAGACAGAGAGAGACAGAGCATGAACGGGGGAGGTGCAGAGAGAGAGGGAGACACAGAATCGGAAACAGGCTCCAGGCTCTGAGCCATCAGCCCAGAGCCTGACGCGGGGCTCGAACTCACGGACCTCGAGATCGTGACCTGGCTGAAGTCGGACGCCCAACCGACTGCGCCACCCAGGCGCCCCTTAACGTTTATTTTTGAGACAGAGAGAGACACAGCATGAACAGGGGAGGGTCAGAGAGAGAGGGAGACACAGAATCTGAAACAGGCTCCAGGCTCTGAGCCATCAGCCCAGAGCCCGACGCGGGGCTCGAACTCACGGACCGCGAGATCGTGACCTGGCTGAAGTCGGACGCTCAACCGACTGAGCCACCCAGGTGCCCCTGGACCTCATATTTTTTTTTTTTTAATTTTTTTTTTTCAACGTTTATTTATTTTTTTGGGACAGAGAGAGACAGAGCATGAACGGGGGAGGGGCAGAGAGAGAGGGAGACACAGAATCGGAAACAGGCTCCAGGCTCCGAGCCATCAGCCCAGAGCCCGACGCGGGGCTCGAACTCACGGACCGCGAGATCGTGACCTGAGCCGAAGTCGGACGCTCAACCGACTGAACCACCCAGGCGCCCCAAGGCTATGTCTCCTTAAGGCACTGTTGATGAAAACAGCCTTTAGGTCCATATATTTGACTCTGGGACCACTTAACAATCTGTCACCTATGTTGCTGCCTGAAGGCCTAATTTTCATTAATTTATGAATGATCACGATGACACTTCATGCTAAATATGTGGCATGTGCCCTACCTCCCTCTTCTCATTTCATTCTCCAACAGCCTATTGACTTAGGTGATGCTGAAATCTTATTTATTTGTTGATTAATGTGTACTTACTTATTTTGAGAGAGAGGAAGAGAGAGAGAGTATGTGGTGGAGGGGCAGAGAGAGAGGGAGAGAGAGAATCCCAAGCAGGCTCTGCACTGTTAGTGCGGGGCCCGACGCGGGGCGCGATCCCACAAACTGAGATCGTGACCTGAACTGAAACCAGTCAGCTTAGCGAACTGAGCCGTCCAGGTGCCCCATTGCTATTAACATTTTAGAAATGAAACCTAAAAGAGCTTTACAAGTGGAAACCCCTGCTGCTTTACTGGGCCACCCAGCTCCTGAATGCTGGAGCTCCGATTTGAACTCAGGCCTTTGACTTTAGAAACTGTGTTCCTAACCCAGCCTGCCCATGGCCTCCGGTGGTTGTGCCGTGAGCTTCTCAGACTGGACGGCACCTCTTAGCCCGTTGCTTGATTTCCCTGGTTGTGCATGTTTTGTCAGGTGCTTTCTCCCTCTTTGCAGTCATGCCTTTCCTTCATGCCCGTTGTAGCCAATAAATGCAGAGCGCGTATGTCTGTCTTCCTTGAAAGCTTGGGAAATTCAGGGATCTGAGGAGGTTCGCAGGAAATACTGAGAGGTTGGTGACTCCCGTGAAACCCGCCTGCGTGTGGAATGTCCGGGCGGGGTCTGAGCATCAGCACTTAGTCTTACCTGGTACCACGTTCTCTTCTTTGGCGTGACCCCCTCGGTCAGGCAGGCGCTGTTTGGGGAGGGGACGCAGGGCTGAGGCGCTTAGGTAAAGGGTGAATCTTATTCCCGGAGAGAAACCGTTACCCTCGACTCCGAAGTTTTCACAGATGGCACACTTGGCATCTCTGGTCCCCCTCCCGGAAGTAAACATTTGGCGTGAAACCCTGGCATGTTGTTCCTCAAACTCTGGTAATGTTGTATTTTAAGCTAGTGGCAGGGATGAGCGTGTATGACGGCTAAACGTCATTTACAAAGCACAGCCTGCAGATTTCAGGCAGGCTGCGCGGTGGCGGGAGAACCTTCTCATTCCTGGCGGCCGCGCTTTGCTGCCTGTTGCCCCCTCTGCTCCTGGAGCCTGATGACCCACGGAATTTACCGAGAGTGAGACTTTTTGGTTCATATTTACCCTGAGAGGAGGCACCGGTGTGAATTCGACTGCGAGAATCCCACACTTAATGGGAAATTAAAGGTTTTTCAACTCAGATTTACTGCTTGTGAATTCAAGTGACAGCCATGTAAGTAATGACCACGAGGTTAGACGTTCACACTGGGATAATTTGGCTCCTGGGTGAATCTCTTGATTCGTCGCCATTTACAGTGGTGCTGCCCCAGGCAGGGACCCCTGTTGCCAGAAGGGTCTTCCTCTCTGATTTCAAATGGGTTCTCGTTCTACTCAGCCTCTAGAATTGTTTTTTCCCCCTACAATCTTGCAACTTAATGGCCGACCATATAGAGTCTCCAGTAAGCATTTAATTATATTTTGGACTTCATCACCACTTTGCTCCTATAAAAAAATAAGGAGGAAGTCCGTCGCTGCTCATGATTTTGAGCTAAGTGACTTCTTAACATTTAAAAAATCGATAAGGCCTCCATTGATCCAGTTTTAAGTAATATAAGGAAAGAAACAAACTTTGACCACACAGTTCCCTACTATGCTAAGCATTTTATGTGCATGATCTAATTGAGTCTTCATGATGGCTTTTAAGGGTCAATACTATTATTCCTTTTTTAAAGATTAGGAAATTGATGCTTAATAAGAAAGCTTAAATAACTCGACTGAAGTCAACACAGCTAGAACCTGGTACAGCTGGGGGAGGGAAACTTGCCTGGCTGGCTTCAGAGCCCAGTGAAAAATCTGCCTTTTCTTGGGTTGGGATAAGCCTCCCAAACAATCAAAATGTATGTTAGTAGACTCTTAATGCTTAGGCAAGTTTACTGTCATGAAAGAATTAAAGAAATAGCTTCTTTTGTCCTTCACATTCCAAGTGAAAACACTAAAGCAGAAAGGAGATGCTCGCCGTATCGTGATCTAGGTGTATGTAATTCTTAGACCCAAGACTTCTCCAATTACCTATACATAAGCTTATTTAAAAGCAACACACTGCTTTCCAACTTTATTTATCTTCCTATTATTATTATTATTATTATATATTTTATTTATTTTATTATTTATTTTGTTATATATATTATATTTATGTATTACATATTTATTTATATTCCTGTTATTATATCCCAGTTGAAACCAGACAACCTCTACAAGCTACTGTGATGTTGGAGGGTCACAGAAAGTTCTTATTTCTACCCTACCTCACGCCCCACTCCCAAACCCTTGGCGGCTTGAAAATTACAGATCATTAACATTTAACAGCTTTTATAGCTGTCGACTGTTCCCCGAGGCCCAAGGCTAAGACTGCTTTGAAGGCCCAAGGCTAAGACTGCTTGTCTGGGTAGATTTGTACACGGTTGCCTATTTTGTCTGTATCTCCCCTAGTCCTGCCCAGGCTTCATGTCCTTCACTCTCAGAGCAGCTGGCAGTGATGAGGTCAGCTCTAGTGGACCTTTCTCTTCCTCACTTCTTTGGCGTTTCCTGGCTGTATTACCAAATTAGAACCTTGCTGTGAACTTTCTTATTGTGTGTGTGTGCATGTCCCTGTCTGTGTCTCTTGTATCTCCAGCAATACTATAAAGCATCGGTGATGAAAGACTATCTCATACACCTCCTGTTTCTCCTGGAGACCCCATAGTAGATATTCTCCCTGGCACATAGTAGGTGTTCATTAAATCCTTGATAACTGAAATACAGAAATTGGCACAAGTCAACATACCATGTAACTGCCTTCTCTCAAGTTGAAATGAAGGACAGGAACACGTAGAATGTAAATGGTATGTAGAATTTAGCATATTTTGGATAAGTAATACATTCACATGGTTGAAAATGAAAGAATATAAAAAACCATGTGGCCAGAAATCTCCTTTGCACTCTGTTCCTTTCTTCTCATTCCCTGTGTCTCCACAAATAAGTAGCCATTTTTTAGTTTTGTGTGTATCCTTCTAGAGTGTTTCTATGTTTTTTTTTTTTTAAGTATTAAGTTTTCTTTAAGTTTATTTTGAGAGAGTCAAGTGGGGGAGAGGCAGAGAGAGAGAGAGAGGCAGAGAGAAAATCTCAAGCAGGCTCTGAGTTGTCAATGCAGAGCCCAATTCAGGGCTTGAACTCATGAACCATGAGATCGTGATGTGAGCCGTAATCAAGAGTTGGACGCTCATCCAGCTGAGCCACCCAGGTGCCCCAAGTACTTTTTATGTTTTAAACAAATAGTTGTAAGTAAATAACAATAAAAATACTCATTTCCCACATTTTGATGCAGAACTTTGCATACTGTGCAACAGTTTTGCACCTTGCTTTTTTTCCCTTAACTCTATAGCCTAGAGATATTTTTCCAGACTAGCTCATAGAAGCCATTCTCCTTATTCTCTCACAGCTTGCTATAGTATTCGGTTATGTAGGTGTACCATTATTTAGTTAACCGGTCCCATACTGATGGGCCTTTGGCTTGTTTCCCATCCTTTGCATTAAATATCTTTCTGTGGTGACTGGTTGCTACTTAGGCCGTTTTCCCTGCAAGCAGCCATATTGGAGGGTACGTTCCCAAGCAGGGCGTTGTGGGTCACAGGAAAATGCCTTTGTAACTGTGACACGCATTGCCAGACTGCCCTTCTCAGGGGTTTTGTCACCTTATATGCCCGCGAACCTGTTCCGCTGTGATCCTGTCAACGGATAATGTGTTCAAACTTTTGGCTCTTTGCCAGCCTGATGGACACACTCTAAACGTGGCTTGAATTTACAAGTACAGTTGAACATCTTCTCATATTTTTTAAGCGCTTTATATGTTTTGTGAACTGTCTGTTCAGATCTTGCCCCGTTTGAACAGTTGGGGTGCTCCTTTCAATCCCTAGGATTTCCATTCCTCATTATAAAGTACAACGATGAGGCTTTTGAAGCAAGTTGAAAATATTTTTTCTAGTTTATTGTTTGGCTTTGTTGGTGGTAGGAATGGTTTTTTTTTTTTTTTTTTTTAAGTTTATATTTTTTGGTAATCTCTACACCCAACTTGGGGCTCAGGCTCATGACCCTGAGATCAAGTTGTGCACTCTTCCACACAAGCCAGCCAGGTGCCCCCGAGGGAGTGGGTTTTTAAAGGTTGTTAACCACGCAGAAGTTTTTAATTTGTAGATAATCAAATTTGCTGAGCTCTTCTTGTATGGCTTTTGGATTCTGCCTTTTTAAAAAATATTCATTTAGTTTTGAGAGAGAGAGAGTGAGTGAGTGAGCAGGGGAGGGGCAGAGAGAGAGGGAGACACCGATCCTGAAGCAGGCTCCAGGCTCTGAGCTGTCAGCACGGAGCCTGACGCGGGGCTCGAACCCACGAACCGTGAGATCATGACCTGAGCCAAAGTTGGATGCTTAACTGAATGAACCACCTAGGCACTGCTGTTTTTTTTGTTTTTTATTTTTTGTTTGTTTGTTTGTTTGAAGTCTTTGATCCATTCGGGGTCTGTGATCTGGGAGATGAAGCCTACTTTGTTTTTCAGATGGCTGCCCCGTTACCCCAGTATCAGTTATGGAAACAGTTCATCTCCACTAGGTTGAGGTGCCGTCTTTTTCCCATAGTAAATTGCTACCTGGACTATATATTCCTCTAGGGTGAAATGAGAACACTGCGCTGACAAATGGGGACTAATTGGTGGATAACTTGGTACCTTCAGTCATGCAGCAGACATGTATTAAGTACCTAATAAATGAGGCAAGTCATTATGCGCCTGTTCTTGGGGATATAAAGATGGATTTGAAACAGTCTCTTAGGAAGGCGGCTCTATGATGAACATGATCTTGATGCAGAGGAATAAGAACAGCGGGGAGGCTGAGGCAGACAGGGAGATGCCTCACGTATCAGAAAACAGAGCTGAGTCTTAAGGTTCGGGTGAACTTGGCCAGCCTTGAGGGGGAAGAGCTTTCCAGGAAGGGTTGCTCATATACGCAGAGGCACAGGTCGTAAGAGTCTGTGGCGTTTGGGGGGCTTAGTAGCTTTTCGTGGCCAATAGAGTAGGGCAGGAGACGCAGTCGCAGATGAGAGCAGAAGGATAATTACGGACACGGCCTCTTCTAAGTGAGTGTGGGATTGGGGCGTGTCGTGTCACTCTCCTTCCCCTACGCCTTCACCCCTCTAAATGGACGAAGGGGGGAAGATTGAGGGTCCAAAATAAATGGAAGCCAGCACTTGGCTGTGTTCTGCAGGTCGGTTGCTGAGTCTTGACACCTGTTGCTTATTCTAGACGACTCCAAGTTCCCGAAGCCGCAGTCTCACTTTGCTCCCCCACGGAACGCCCAATCCTGCGTCTCCCTGTAGCCAGAGACACCTCGGCGCGGGGGCCCCCGGTGTTGTCACGGTCACGCATCACAAGTCGCCTGCAGCCGCCCGAAGAGCCAAGAGTCAGTATCCCGGCCAGCTTCACGAAGTCAGAGAGGTAGGCTTTGCTCTCCTACTAGGTGGAGTGGTCTCTGGGCGCTGAGGGCCGCCACCGTCCCTTCCTGTGTGCCATCTTGAGGCCAGAAGGCGGCCTCCCAGCCACACGGGCGTGACACGCTTCCTGGTGGTAGAAAAAATAATTTGTCTCCGTGTCTTAGGCGAAGCGAGGTGTTAGGAGACGTGTCAGAGCTCTGAGAGCAGAGGAAGCCCGCCCGCAGGTGCATGGGTCCACACGGAAGCAGCATCAATGTCTCTGTGCTCATAGCCAAGAACGGGCCGTACGCACGCTAGTCGTGGGCGGCCAGGATGTGACCGAGGTGGCTTGGAAATTCAGGGCGCGTGAGACCTTTTTCTTTTTCTTTAAAAAAAAAAATTTTTTTTTTTTAACGTTTATTCATTTTTTGAGAGACAGAGACAGAGTACGAACAGGGCAGGGACAGAGAGAGAGGGAGACACAGAATCTGAAGCAGCCTCCAGGCTCCGAGCTGTCAGCACAGAGCCCCACACGGGGCTCGAACTCACGGACCGTGAGATCGTGACCTGAGCCCAAGTCAGACGCTTAACCGACCGAGCCCCCCAGGTGCCCCAAGTGAGACGTTTTTCTGCCTGGCCTCGCTCACGAGGTGCCCACGTTGGTCCTCCCATCACAGACCACTCCTAGTAGAGTGCTGGGTTGTGAAGGAGCCCTGTCCTTGGAGTCAAAAGACTGTTTGGAAGCAAGTCTTCCAAAGCTCTGAACCCGGGTTTCTGCATCTGGGGAGTGGAAATAACACAGGCCTTCCTCTCCTCTCAAGGGAGGTCAGAGGCATGCACTTGAAAGCCCTTCAGCCGTCGGTGCCTTATGAACCCCTGTGGGGCTGTGCTTCGTTTTTACTTTTGACACACCGGGAAGTCCTCAGTCTGGGGATCCTGGTTCCTTAATGTTTGTACCATACTTTGCAGTGGGTACCAAGAATGGACCATGTGAACTAACTGATGTTGGTCTGGGTTGCCCAACTTGGGTTGGGTGCTGAGGCTTCTGCCCTGCAGCCGGCCTGTGTGTGGACCAGCCCACCCTCTTAGGGTAGCAGTAGAGCCCTGGCCCCAGGCGAGCGGCAGAATGGGTCTCCTAGCACGGGGTCTGTTGCCCAAGTCAGCACACATCTCAGTTTATTTCCTAAATGTCATGAGCCGAGTAGGGCAGCGCGAGACACAGAATCCTTAGCAGGCTCCAGGCTCTGAGCTGTCAGCACAGAGCCCAACACGGGGCTCGAACCCATGAATTGTGAGATGATGCCCTGAGCCAAAGTTGGACGCTTAACTGACTGAGCCACCCAGGCGCCCCAGAAGTCTTCTGAATCAAATCTTTTGATGCAGATCAAAGACTGTTTTTTTCTCTTGGTAGATTTATGCGTGTATGTTCTCTGTATTGCCTAATAAAGAAAAGGTACAGGGTCAAATGCTGTCTTTGAAATAGTCATCCTGATGTTTAAAAAAAAAAAAAAAAGTGGCTATGAGCTTGACTTTGATACACTGGATGATATGAGGAACTGTTGCACGCTTGTATATATTTTTCATTTTTCAAAGCATCTTAAAGAAACTATGTTACAGAAACACTGTACACAGAAGAGAATAATGGTACCCATCCCCCAGTCAGTATTTCCAACTTTCTGTTGTTTTCTTTTATCTCTTTTCCCTCTACCACTTTTTTCTTACTGGAGTATTTTAAGGAAATCATAAATATTATATCAATTTATCATTGCCAGTAAGTGCTTCAATATTTATCTAACAAAGAAGGATTTAAAAAACAACTTGACCACAACACCATCATAGTCACTTTTATGTAAACCTCACTGTGGTTATTTTTTGCAAGTCTGTAAGAGACTACAACCTAAAACAGAAAAGGCAGATTGAAAGTTCATGGTATTTTGGGAATTCTATTATAATGAATCTCTGATAGAATTTCAAGTGATGCTAGGAAGCCTGGAATGTATGAAGAGAAGCAGGAGTGCTTGTATTGAATGAGCTGTGGCCTAAATAAAAGTTAAGGTACCTTAGCTTAATTTTGAGTGGCGCATGATTTGGTACAATGTCAAAGTCTTTTCTACCTCCATTTTTATTTTTATGTATTTTTTTAATGTTTATGTTTGAGAGAGGGACAGAGTGCGAGCAGTGGAGGGGCAGAGAGAGAGGGAGACACAGACTCTTAAGCAGGCTCCAGGCTCTGAGCTGTCAACGTGGAGCCTGATACAGGGCTTGAACTTGAGAACCGCGAGATCATGACCTGAGCCACCCAGGCGCCCCCTACCTGCATTTAAAAAATCTCATGGTTACGAGAAGAAAAGTATGTTCTTTAGGCATATGTGTATAAAAATAACTATGTAAAGTAATGCAAGTACATATTGCACAAGAAATCTGAAGAAAATCAAAATTACCCATAATCCTACATCCTTTAATAAAGATAACCATTATTTAAGCTTTCAAGAAATTGACTTCTGGGTTATTTTTTCTGTATAAGTTACATACATAGAGAAGTAGAAGTTGTATAGGATGATCTAAGCTTTGTAAACAATTACATAACATTCTTTCTTTTCTTTTCTAATTTTTTAAAATTATTTTTTAAACGTTTATTTTTGAGGAGACAGTGCAGGAGTTGGGGAGGGGCAGAGAGAGAGGGAGACAGAGGATCTAAGCAGGCTCCCTGCTGTCAGCACAGAGCCCGATTCAGGGCTGAAACCCCCGAACCGAGAGATCATGACCTGAGCCGAAGTCAGGTGCTTCACCAACTGAGCCGCCCAGGTGCCCCTCTTGTATTTATTTTTTTAAGTTTGTTTATTGTGGGGCACCTGGAGCCTGCTTCGGATTCTGTGTCTTTGTCTCGCTCTCTGCCCCTCCCCCGCTCATGCTCATGCCCCCCCCCTCTCTCTCTCAAAAATAAATATTAAAAAAAATACTTCTCTTTAAGAAAAAAAATGAAGTTTATTTTGAGAGAGGGGGAGGGTGAGAGGGGGATAGTGAGTGGGGAGGGAGAGAGAATCCCTAGCTGGCTCCACACGGTCAGTGCAGAGCCGGACCCAGGGCTTGATCTCCTGAATCATGAGATCATGACCTGGGTTGAAATCAAGAGTAGGACTTTTGATGGACTGAGCCGCCCAGGTGCCCCTCTCTTTTCTTTATCCTGTTGTTTTCTCCTCTACCTTTTCCACCTATAAGGGGCAATTACTAAAATTGCCCATGAAATTTCATTATATGAAACAGAGGTAGAATACCTCCATAGCTATAGTGACTCGGTGTTTGTACTCCTGGGCAGTCGTTTCTTTGGGCCATTGCTTTTGTCTATCAGTGATCTTTTGTGCTGAAGTCAAATTTTAAGTGAGCTTGTTGAGACCTAGGTATAAACATCGGCAGTTGAGAGAATTGTAGGGTGCTGGATGCCTCTGAGGGAAGAGTTAGAAGTTCTGATTCTCAGATGTCCTCTTCAGCTTCACTCCTGATTGGAGAACAGTACCTATTTGGGGACATCTGTCATTTTATGATGTGGAACTATCAGAGAATATTTCACTCCTACCAGAAAGTTCTGAAGTTTTTTTTTTTTTAATTTTTTTTTAATGTTTATTTTTGACAGATAGAGAGAGAGACAGAGCATGAGTGGGGGAGGGGCAGAGAGACGGGGAGACACAGAATCCGAAGCAGGATCCAGGCTCTGAGCTGTCGGCACAGGGCCTGACGCGGGGCTTGAACCCACAGACCAACTGCAAGATCATGACCTGAGCCGAAGTTGGACGCTCAACCGACTGAGCCACCCAGGTGCCCCGAAAGTTCTGCAGTTTTCAAAGTATGTTAATTTCAGACTGTAAAGGCCTTGGTTTTGGATTCCACTGTATTTATCTATAAAATAACTAGAGGAAAATGGAATAGCATTTTTAGCCCAGCTGTATAGGGAAGATAAACTGATGACCACCGAAGCAATGAAGAAAATCATCATACACGAGACAGATGTGCCTGAATATCGGAAGGGGGAAAAAAAAAGAAAAATAGCCCAGCCACAGGCAATAGAATAAATATTAAATGGGATTCCTTAGCATGGGTGCAGATAATGGGACAATTTTGAAGATTAAATGGTTATCATCGAAAATAAAAAGAATCGAGATCTCAAAGGACAGTACCCAAAGTCTTCATTAGTTACGAGGAATGAATATAAGGAATTTGAAACAACAGCAATGAAAAATAAGAGTCATTTGTCTATCAAAGTACCAAAAATAATTATAGCCCATTATAGGTTAGGCTGTTAAGAAATACTGATAATGCTGTGTATTGTCTTTTTGCTACAGCCTGGTGTTCTATAAGAAGGACTCAAAACAAAGCTGTTCATTACCACTGACCCATAAATTCCCTGTTGAGAACTGTATTCTGAGGAACTAATCTGTGGAATCGGGGTTGGAGGAAGAAAGTTAATTTGGGTAAAGCTGTTCATACTAATAAAGCAATATATCCAACACAAAACATCACGGAAATGACCAAACGATGATTCGCATAATATACTGAATTACTATATAGCAGCTTAAGATAAAAGTCATGTGTAAGCATTAGTACTGCATGGATATGTGTATGAAATAAGAAAATCGGGGGGCGCCTGGGTGGCGCAGTCGGTTAAGCGTCCGACTTCAGCCAGGTCACGATCTCGCGGTCCGTGAGTTCGAGCCCCGCGTCAGGCTCTGGGCTGATGGCTCAGAGCCTGGAGCCTGTTTCTGATTCTGTGTCTCCCTCTCTCTCTGCCCTTCCCCCGTTCATGCTCTGTCTCTCTCTGTCCCAAAAATAAATAAACGTTGAAAAAAAAATTAAAAAAAAAAAAGAAAATCGGGATATGAGAGCATATGAGCACACTGGACCCTCTGTCCCTCTTAATAAAGTCCAGAAATTGCTTCAAACCAGTGGTTCTGGAATTTTGGATTTTACTTACAAACTAAAATTTAGAAATAGAATTTTGGAAGCAGCATAATGTTGCAACTATTAAAATTTGGCCAGTAGGGTATTTTAATTTAATTGTTTCATATTTATTTATTTATTATTTATTTTTTATTTTTATTTTAGAGAGAGGGGAGTTGGGGAGAGTGGCTGAGAGAGACAGAGAAAGAGAATCTTAAGTAGGTTCCAAGCTCAGCACGGACCCTGATGGGGGGCCCGATCCCGTGACATGGGGATCATGACCTGAGCCAGAAGCTCCACCAACTGAACGCCCAGGTGCCCCAGGAAGGACATTTTTAAAGCATAGTGACGGTCTGTAGTTACTACCATCTCATAAAAGCACATTTTAATTCCCCCATCCCCTCACTACCCTCTCCTACCACCACCTCCAAGGCCTATAATCTCTGAATAAAGAATCGTTCATTACACTGAGTAACTTTAGTTTTATGAAAAACCTACTGCGTTATCCTTGTTTTTAATATTTTATCTTGAAGTGGAAGAGTATTCATTGTGGATTGATTCTAGCCTATAAATTTGTGTGTTTTTAAACCACTGATCGCCACTGACCTTTTCTTATAAAGAATTTTGTTTTAATGTTTATTTAATTGGAGGAGGCGGGGGAGAGAGACAGAGAGAGAGCGCGCGCGCGCGAGAGAGAGAGAAGGCATGCCGGATGTGGGGAAAGGAGGGGCATAGAGAGAAAGAAAGGGAGAGAACCCCAAGCTGGCTCTGTGCTATAAGCACGGAGCCCAATGTGGGCTTGAACTCATGAACTGTGAAATGATGACCTGGGCTGAAATCAAGAGTTGGATGCTTTAACCGACTAAGCCACCCAGGCGCCCTACCACTGATTTTTTAATCCTACCACCTTCTTACTCCCTGCTGTCCATAGGATAAAGGTTGTACTCTTCTGCGTGGCAAACAAGGCCTTCCGTAGTCTGTCCATCTCTGTGTCCTGCCCTCAGCATGCCTGCTCATCCCCACCATGTACTTGCTGCCTCCCTCTGTTGGGAGGTTATGTTGCCCATGTAGAACTTTCTGCCGTGATGGAACTACTCTATCCCTTTCGTTCTTCTCTGGGGGAGCCGCCGTTACATGGGGCTCATGAGCTCTTGAAATGTGCTAGTCT
The DNA here is from genome assembly GCF_018350155.1 of Leopardus geoffroyi. NCBI lineage: Eukaryota > Metazoa > Chordata > Mammalia > Carnivora > Felidae > Leopardus > Leopardus geoffroyi. The sequence goes on along the minus strand of NC_059333.1, from coordinate 147,795,673 downwards.
GAACTGAGATGTACCGTAAAAGTAAAATGCACGCTAGATTTCAAAGTAGAACCGAAAAAGGTAAAACAGTTCATTAATAATGTTTTAGGGGCGCCTGGGTGGCGCAGTCGGTTAAGCGTCCGACTTCAGCTCGGGTCACGATCTCACGGTCTGTGAGTTCGAGCCCCGCGTCGGGCTCTGGGCTGATGGCTCAGAGCCTGGAGCCTGTTTCCAATTCTGTGTCTCCCTCTCTCTCTCTGCCCCTCCCCCGTTCATGCTCTGTCTCTCTCTGTCCCAAAAATAAATAAACGTTGAAAAAAAAAAAAAAGAATGAAATCTAGGGGCGCCTGGGTGGCTTGGTTGGTTGCGAGTCCGACTTCGGCTCAGGTCATGATCTCACGGTCCGTGAGTTTGAGCCCCGCGTCGGGCTCTGGGCTGACAGCTCAGAGCCTGGAGCCTGTTTCCGATTCTGTGTCTCCCTCTCTCTCTGCCCCTCCCCCGTTCATGCTCTGTTTCTCTCTGTCCCAAAAATAAATAAACGTTGAAAAAAAAATTTATAAAAAATAATGTTTTAATACTCATTGCAAGTAGAAATGAAAATATTTTCTGTGAGGTTAAATACATTACAATTCATTTTACCTTTTTAAGTGTGCCTGCACGCCTCCCACTTGTGGCTTGCATTATATTTCTAAGATAGCACTGCCCTCGATTGCGAGCTTGCTCACCCCATCACTTGTCCACCCATTCCACAGGCTCTGAGCACCTACTGTGTGCCAGGCTGGAGTTTTATGCGGAAAGCATTGAAAACAAAAACAAGAACAAAAACCATCCTTGCGTCTTCTAGCCCCGGCGCAACTCCTGGGCGTGTTGGTTGCACAACTCGATTTGAAGACCCATTTTCTAGCAGTTGGAGTGCTTTAGAAACAATGTGGAGGCATTCAAGGGTTGCTTAGGCAACCGTGGGCAGTGGGTGATGACCGGTCAAGGGTTGAGTCCGGTATTCGTTTGGTTTCCTCTGACTCCGAGAGCTCTGGGGGGTGGGGGTATTCCTAGATGTCTGGGTGACCAAGCAGAAAGCGATGATAGTGGGAGCCTCTGCTACTGGAAAGGTTGTATAAATAGGATCTAAAATATCTTTAAAGATCAATTTGAGCCCTCAACTGTTCAAGCATATAATGAGTGAAATGATGGCATTGACTCGTATTAACTTTTATACTTTTGGTGACATTATAACCAGCTTTAACTTGGCTTACGTTTGTTTCAGTGGGCTCAAGTTCAGTTGGTACAAGTCCAGTGTGATTTTTATAAAGTCCTTCTTTGCTAGGTGCTTCCTGAAAAAACACCACTGTAACACATGTTCATACTAGTGCATATGTGTGTGTACATGTCTGCATGAACACATCAACTGAGTAGAAGAATATAAAGTAGGGACTCCAGGTGTTTCCTCTTTATCTAATTCTTCATTATTGTTTCCCAAAAGTGACTTTTGAAGAAATGATCTGTGTTTCTATAAGCATGAGAGCACATGTATGTTTGTGTATGTGCACAGATTTGTGTGTATGTGTGGGACGTGGGTTTTATTCCTTGGATAAACCGTTTTGTTCCTTGGATAAGAGATAAGAAATTTCTCCAGAAAGAGTACCTACTAAAAATTTCTCTGGGGCGCCTGGGTCGATCAGTCAGTTAAGCATCTGACTCTTGGTTTTGGCTCAGGCCACGATCTCACGGTGCATGAGTTCAAGGCTCGTGTCACGCTCTGTGCTCTGCACTGAGAGTGCGGAGCCTGCTTGGAATTCTCTCTCTCTCCGCACCCCCTTCTCTCTGCCCCTCCTCTGCTTTCTTTCTTAAAAATAAATAAACTTAAAATTTTTTTCTGTAAATCCAAATATGCTAATGGGCTTGGACATAAAAGATATTTGAGAAACAGAATAAACTTGGTAGAGCCCAGGTTCTTGTGTCTTTGACCAAATAACATTTTTAGTTGTGACGTTGGAGACTTAAAAAAAAAATACAGTTAATTCAATGGGGAGACCATATCTGGGTTCTGTAGCCTGATGAAGGAAAAGATCAAGGTCATGCTGTTGAATTGTAATGGGTATGTGTGAGGCATAAATTTAGTTTTAATTAAGCTTTCAATGGTAATTTATTGACAAGTAGGAATTATCCTTCTCTTAAGCTATTGTTAGCTTGCTTCCAGGGACGTATCCTTTTGAAGAGAGGGCTGTTTGTTGCACTGGTTTACATTGGGTAGGTAAACTGAATCAAGGCCGTGTCATTTAATACAGTTTTAAATAAACCTTTCAGAGTATAATCTATGCAGATGTGTGTTTATGTGGTTCCTGCCGTGTGAATGTATGTTGCTTCGTGTAGTTGCATGTTTAATACGCATACAAGGGAAGGTCCTTTCCTGAAAGAGTCGTCTTTATAAATGATCCCAGCTCAGTATTCTCTCCCTTCAGGATGGTTTTGTTTGATCCTCGTGCATGTGGATGTCATGAATGCCTGGTTAGAAACCTTGATTCATGTACAGCCTTTGCTATGGAGGTGGTAACTGTCAAATATCACCCTAACGAGTTTTATTAGCTGATCAATTTTAAGGTAGCCGTCAGTGCTGGCAGCATTGAACGTGAGCCATCCCATCACCAGGGAAACCGCATTTAGGGGATAAAGTGCATTTTTCCTTTGTGTGAACAGAATGATTATTTGAAAAAAAAAAAAAAAGTCCTAAATTAGTTCTGCTGTGCATTTTGGAGGGATAAATGATGACAGGTAACCCGTGCGTGCATTTTTAGTAGCAATTTGCCATCTTTCAGAATGGGTCCACTCCAGACCTCGGTTTTCAAAAATTGTAATGTGGGATTAGTTGATAGCAGTTGTTTCCGAATCTTTTAAAAGCAGTAGCGTGTTGGGGCACCTCAGTCGGTTCAGTGTCCGACTCTTGATCTCTGCTCAGGTCTTGATCTCGAGGTCATGAGTTTGGACCCCACATTGGGCTCCATGCTGGCTGTGGAGCCTACTTTAAAAAAAAAAAAAAGTTCAAAAGCAGTACATTGTTGTTCGAATAGAAATATTATAGATCCTTTACTTCAACAGTGCTTTATTAGGGCAGATTTACCCTAGAAGGTAAGATGAGCATTTATTGATGATGAAGCAAGCGGATTTGGAATAGGAAGTCTTTATGACCACCATGGCAATCCCTCATCAGCCCCTGTACACACGCAATTTGAAACAAACATTCGCGCGGTCCACGGAGCACCTTGGAGATCGTCTGTTTTGGGTCGTTGGATTTCGGCAGCGATAGTGGTTCAGGTGAACACCACCACGAACAAAAGAATGAGATCGTGTCCCCAGTCGACCTTCAAGCGGTCTCCCAAGCTGCTGCCCTGGGAGAAGGATGGTCTGGGGTCTCAGCCCGCTCAGGGCATGGCTTGTTGGAACGTGGACGGTAGGAGAGGCTAAGGGCAAACTTAACCACAGGAGAAATAAATGCCTGGTCGCCCAGGAAGCTGGGAGCGTTCGTACTTCCCTCTTCCTCACCAGGGTTATGCTTCACTTGTTGAAAGAGGTTCTAGCCTAGCTGGTTGCAATGCAAATCCCTCTTTTCTCTCATTTGCTTCCCTTGTCAGGCCCTTTCCTTTTACTATCTTGTTACATTTGGGAATTAGGCATTTGCTTCTTTATTATTTGATGCTTCTTGTCCCTCCATATGGAGGATTTTTGTTTGTTTGTTTGTTTTTACCTCCTTATTCCTCAGCCCTTAGCACAACACCTAGCACGATCCTAACCACTGGGAAACAATCCTCCATTGATCTGGTTAAAAGCTTTCGCTGAAGGAGGGAGTTTCTTGCCCTGTAGCATGTTCTTAGGAGATGTATGGTCCCAAAGCAGAAGCAGTGTTGAACTTGGGCCCAACTGTATTATGCACTTGGGATGCCACCTTCCACTATGCCCCAGACATGCCTAGGTATTTCTTTTCTTAATTTGCGGTACACTTTATCTGCCTACGTTTTTTAAAAAAACGTTTATGTTTGAGAGAGCGAGAGCAGATGAGGGGCAAAGAGAAAGGGGGCGGGAGAGAGAATCCGAAGCAGTGGAGAATCTGACAGCACAGAGCCTGACATGGGGCTTGAACTCACTGACCGTGATCATGACCCAAGCCAAAGTTGGGTGCTTAACTGACTGAGCCACCCATGCGCCCCATCCACCTACATTTTTAACAAATACCTTTGTTATAATTATTTTTCTTAATCTCCCCACTAATATATAAACTCCTTCTAAAAAGGCATGGATTCACTAACAGTAGTTGACAGTTGCAAGGACAATAATATTTTGTACTTACGAGAACCTTTCTATGTGCCGGGTACTATGCTCAGTTTTACTTGAGTTGTCCTTGAGTCATCCCTGTGAAGTAGATACTGTTGTTGTCCCTATTTTACAGATGGGAAACTGAGGCATGCAGGAGGTTAAGACAAAGAGAGGTGTAGCAGGCAGAGAAACAGAACTGGTAGGAGATACATACGAAGAGATTTCTTGCAAGGAATTGGCTTGTGTGCAAGTATGGGGCCTGTCCAGGCAGGTCCAAGAGCCGGAAAGCAGGCAGGAACCGCCAGGCACTGTCTGGAGAAGGATCTACACGTAAAATTATTCGTGGTCTCAGAGGAGCCTCAGCTCTGCTCCTCCAATCTTTCAACTGAATCAGACCCACCCGGATTTATGTAGGTAATCTATCTTTCTGCAAGTCAACTGATTACAGGCTTTAATCACACCCACAGAATTACCTCACAGACACGTTTAAATGAGTGTTTGGATCACTGGGTGGTGGAGTCTTACCAATTAAAAAAAGAGGGGTGGTGGTTGGAGCGGTTAAAGTTGACCAGCTTCTTGACTTTTGTGCCATGGGACTCCACCGTCCTGACCAAAGCTGACCAGACCAATCTCCAGCCTCATCTTCCAGTTTGGCCATTAGAATTTGAGGGGGACTTACATGGGAACTCGAGGGCGAGATTAGCCACCCTTTTGGAGCGTGAACGGGAAGCATCTGGATGCCGAGGTGGAGAAGCCATGAGGAAACGGCTGTCAAGTGAGTATATAAGCAGCTAAATCACAAACCGGTGACCTCCCAGAGGTGACCTTGAGAGTTGCTGTGGTATATTAGGATTCTCCAGAGAAATAGAACCTCTGGGGTGGGATGTGTGTGTGTGTGTGTGTGTGTGTGTGTGTGTGTGTGTGTGTTTACACACACATACATACAGTGGACCCCTGAACAACACGGGGTTTGAACTGCACGGGCCCACTTCTGTGTAAATTTTTACCATAAATACAGTATAGTACTGTAAATGTATTTTTATGCTTTGAATAACATTTTTCCTCTAGTTTACTTCGTTGTAAGGATATGATCTATAATACACATGTACAAAATGCGTATAAATCGACTGTTATCAATATGGTTTCTGGTCAGCAGTAGTCTATTCATAGTTAAGTTTAGGGGAGTCGAAAGTTATACATGCATTTTCAGCAGGGCTCAGCATCCCAGACCCCTGTGTTGTTCACGGGTCAGCTCTGTGTAGACAGCGTGAAAGAGAGCAGTTTGAGGAACCGGTTCCTGTGATTATAGAAGCTGGCAAGCCCCACATCTAGAGGATGGGCTGGCAGACTGGAGACCGAGGGAAGAGCCGGTGTTGAGTTGAAGCCCGTAGCCCGTCTACTAGCAGAACTTCTTCTTGCTCAGGGGACGTCAGTCTTTTGTTCTGCTCAGGTCATCAGCTGGTTGGGTGAGGCCCACCCACGTCATGGAGGGCAATCTTCCTTTGCTCAAAGTCCACCAAAGACCCTCTCACAAAAACATCCGGAATCATGTTTGTCCAAATAGCTATGCACCGTGGCTAAGCCAAGTGGGTGCACAAAATTAATCATCACAAGCACCCTAGACTGTCACCGCCTTGTAGTTTTACTGTATGTGTCTATCCCCTGAACCCCCCCCTTCCCCCCGAGCCTGTGTCTGGAAAGCTAATAGAGCTTGACTATCGCCAGTCATATCATGCTCAGTTATTGCACTCACTGTGGGCCCAGTGCTGGGTCTCTGATGTGGGCGATGGGATGCAGTCCTAGGTATTGTCCAGGGACTTGATAATCTAGGTGGTTGGTGAAGCTAATATGAAAATGATTCAATGCTATGATAATGGCAAAAGGAATTGGCCAGAAGGTAAGGCGAGTGTGGGCTGGCCGTTCCTTCTTATACACCTGTACCCTCTGGGCTCCAAAGCCACCAGGAACCCTGAAAGAGTCGCACCTGCATTCAGCATCTGGGTAGACAATTTATACCTTACGAACTTTCCCACCTACAATTAGAATATTGCTGAGCAAGACTGTGTGTAGTGAGGGAACCTCTGTGTATCCCTGCGTGTCTCAGGCTCACAGAAAATGCAAGGTTCACACACTTTTGAAGTTTGGCACTCAGAAGGAAGCTAAGCAGCAGATTATTTTGTGTCACAGTAGTTCTGTGACACAGAAGGGCTTCTGCCTGTTTCTACCTTATGTGGCAGTTGAGTACAAGAAGCCTTTCTAGAAGGGCTCTATGGCTTTGAGGTAATAACACATGTTGGACATTGAGTGAGTAGACAAGAGAGGGAAGTTAGCCAGGTTCTTCCCTTGGTACTCAAGCCACCCTCAGAACTTGTGTTTTGTGATCTTACTCTTAGTGATTTCTGTGGAGGACGTTGTTGTTGTTTTTTCCTTGTGGCTCATAATAGTATTTCAGGATAAGATCTCAGTTCTTCCTCATTTAAAACCCCGTCCTCTTGTTTATATAAACCACATCTTCTTTATCCATTCATCAGTTGCTGGACGTTTGGGCTCTTTCCACAATTCGGCTATCGTTGAAAGTGCTGCTATAAACATTGGGGTACCAGTGCCCCTATGCATCAGCACTCCTGTATCCCTTGGGTAAATTCCTAGCAGTGCTATTGCTGGGTCATAGGGTAATTCTATTTTTAATTTTTTGAGGAACCTCCATACCGTTTTCCATAGTGACTACTAGGCAATGAGAAAGAATGGAAAACTCGCCATTTGCAACAACGTGGGTGGAACTGGAGAGTATTATGCTAAGTGAAATAAGTCAGAGAAAGACAGATATCATATGTTTTCACTCGTGTGGAATTTGAAAAACTTTACAGAAGACCATGGGGGGAAGGGAAGGGGAAAAATAGTTACAGAGAGGGAGGGAGGCAAACCATAAGAGACTCTTAAATACAGAGAACAAACAGAGTTGAAGGGCAGTGGAGGAGAGGGGGAAATGGGTGATGGGCGTTGAGGGGGCACTTGCTGGGATGAGCACTGGGTGTTGTAGGTAAGCGATGAACCACGGGAATCTACTCCTCAAGCCAAAAGCACACTGTATACACTGTATGTTAGCTAACGTGACAATAAATTATATTAAAGAAAAAAAAGTCGGGGCGCCTGGGTGGCGCAGTCGGTTAAGCGTCCGACTTCAGCCAGGTCACGATCTCGCGGTCCGTGAGTTCGAGCCCCGCGTCAGGCTCTGGGCTGATGGCTCAGAGCCTGGAGCCTGTTTCGGATTCTGTGTCTCCCTCTCTCTCTGCCCCTCCCCCGTTCATGCTCTGTCTCTCTCTGTCCCCAAAATAAATAAACGTTGAAAAAAAAATTTTTTTTTAAATAAAAAAAAAAAAAAAAGAAAAAAAAGTCCTGTCAGCTTGTTCTGTTTTCAGCAGAAGTAAGGCACTGTTATTATTCCCTCCCCAACCCTCATTAGATATTTCGGCATCTCAGATTTGCAGGTTAATTACAAGAGTACCCTAACCTACCCACCTTCCTTTTTATTTTCGTTTTTAAAATTTTTATTTTTAAATATGTCTACATCCAATGTGGGGCTCAAACTCATGACCCTGAGATCAAGAGTCACATGCTCTTCTGAGTCAGCCAGGCACCCCAACTCCCCAACCTTCCTTAGCCACCTCTTTCCCTCCTTGCCAAGACCATAATCATTTTTTGTTGCTTTGATCTGAATTTTCTCTCGTTCATTTATTTGGGGTGGGAGATGGACTTTTTGGAGTGGTGAAATGTGCTATATCTTAATTGTGGCGATTATACAGCTGTATACGTTTAACAGAATTACTGAAAGGTACTGAAAATGGGTTTGTTTTGTAGATAGATTATACCTCAATGAAGTTGATTTAAAAGTTAGTTTCATGTTAACTAAAACATCTTACTAAAATCAGATTTACTTCAATCACTGACATCGTCATGGTTCAAGGTCTACTCCTATGTAGCCTGGCTTCCCAGTATTTGGGCAGAATACCGAATTTACCTATTTTGCAAACTCACAATTTAACTTTTTGTGTATAATCTCCTTCAAAACTCATTAATCCACTAATGTACCAGTTGTTGAGGGGACTGGGTCTCTGCTGTTTTTTGAATTGCTCTTTTTTTTTTTTCACTTGAGGTATAATTGACATATATATATGTTTACTTGAGGTATAATTGGCATTATAGTAGTTTCAGGTGTACAACATCATTTGATATTTGTTTATATTGTGAAATGATCACGAGAAGTCTAGTTAACATCTGTCACCATACATTTTTATGGGACGTTTCTTTTTCTTGTGATGAGGACTTTTAAGATCTACTCTTCCAAATATGTCATACAATATTATTATTTAAAATTTTTTTTTAAATGTTTTTTGAGAGAGAGAGGAGGAGAGAGAGCGAGCATGAGCATGGGAGGGGCAGAGAGGGAGACACAGAATCCGAAGCGGATCCAGGCTCTGAACTGTCAGCAAAGAGCACGATGTGGGGCTCAGACTCAGGGACTGTGAGATCATGACCTGAGCTGAAGTCAGAGACTTAGCCAACTGAGCCACGCAGGTGCTCCTATTTTTATCATTTTTTAGAGTTTACTCACTTATCCAAGTAATCTCTACACCTAATCTGGTACTCAAACCCATGGCCCCTTAAGATCAGGAGTCGCACGTTCTTCTGACTGAGCCAGCCAGGTGCCCCTTCAATATCGTATTAATTATAGAAACCGTGCCGTACGGTATATCCCATGACTTCGTTTATTTTATAACTGGAAGTTGATACCTTTTGACCCCCTTTACCCATTTCCCCCTACGTCTGGCAACCACCAGTCTGTTCTCTTTATCTTTGAACTTCTTTGTTTTCTTTTGTTAAAGATTCCACATACGAGTGAGATCATACAGTATTTGTCTTTCTCTCTCTGATGTATTTCACTGAGCATAATGCCATCAAGGGCCATCTGTGATGTCACGAACGCCAAGATTTCATTTTTTATCACCGGATAATATTCCATTGTCTAAGTTTACGATACTTTTCCGTTCACTTACCAACGGACGCTTAGGTTATTTTTGTTTCTTGGCTATTGTAAATAATGTTGCAGTGAACGTTAGGGTGCATGTGTTTTTTGAGTTACTATTTTTGTTTTCTTTGATTAAATGTTCAGAAGTGGAACTCCTGGATGCTATGGTCGTGCTGTTTTTAATTTTTTGAGAAACTTCTGTACTGTTTTCCACAGTGGCTGTACCAGTTTACTTTCCCACCAATAGTGCAAAAGGGTTCCCTTTTCTCCACGTCCTCACCAACACACTGGTCTGTGTGATGATAGCCGTTACAGCAGTGTGAGGTGATACCTCGTTGTGGTTTTGATTTGCATTTTCCTGATGATGAGTGATGTTGAGCGTCTTGTCATGTGTCTGTTGGCCATCTGGATGTCTTCTTTGGAAAGATGTCTATTCATGTTTTCTGCCCATTTTTTAATTGGATTTTTTTTTTTTTTTTACTACCGAGTTCTTGATATATTTTGGATATTAACCTCTTAATAGATTTTGGATATATGATTTGCAGTTGCCTTCTCCCATTCATTAGGTTACCTTTTCATTTTGTTGATGGTTTCCTTTGCTGTGTCAAAGCTTTTTAGTTTGACGTAGTCCCAGTAGTTGATTTTTGTTTTGGTGTCCAATTCAACAATTATTGCCAAGACTGATGTCAAGGAGCTTAGTAGCAGCTGTTTTCCTTCTAGGAGTTTTATGGTGCCAGGTCTTAGGTTCAAGTCCAATCCATTTTAAGTTAATTTTTGTGTGTAGTATAATACAGTGGCCAGGTTTTATTCCTTTATTCTTTTGTCTGTGCTGCCTAGTTTTCCCAGCACCATTTATTAAAGAGCCTGTCCTTTCCCCAGTGTATATTCCTGGTGCCTTTGATCAGAACTTACTGATCATATAGTTGTGGGTTTATTTTTGTGTGTGGTGTTCTCTCCCACTGATCTATGTCTGTTTTTATGCCAGTACCATACGGTTGGGATTACTATAGCTTTGTAATGTACTTGGAAATCAGGGAGCACGGTGCCTCTAGCTTTGTTCTTGTTTCTCAAGATTGCTTTGGTCTTTTGTGATGCCATACAAATTTTAGAACTGTTTGTTCTATTTCTGTGAAAAATGCCATTGGAATTTTGATGGGGATTGCACCGAATGTGTAGATGGTTTGGGTGGTAGGGACATTTCAACAATGCTTTTTTCTCCGATCCATGAACACAGAATATCTTTCCATTTATTTTTTTTTATCTTTTTTAGTTTCTTTAACAAAATCTTATGTTGTTTTCCTGTTAAACACAGCCCTAAGGCCATCTTATCTGTTTTGAGAAATTCATATGTCATCTGTATGGAGTATCCATATGTTATCCATTGAACATCTTAGCTGTAGGACATCCCACTAAGCAGTTCATCTGTCCTCTGAGAACTTGCTTCATATTCAACTTTCCCATCGCTGTTCCTAATGCAACCAAATCAAGTGGCTATCAAATCCAGCTTCTAGAAAGGGTTATTTATATCACTATTCTTCACTTCCCTTAGCTACCCTGTTTCCAAAATCTCCCCTTCTCCCCACTGGAGGATCTCCTACTGCACTGTAAAATCTTTGGGGAAGGGATTATTTAGGATTCTGCGTTTTTATCCCTCATAGTACCTATAATGGTGCCTTGAACTTTAAAATTTCTTAAAACCTGTCCCATGAATTAGTACAGCAGAATATTAACCCATCTGCTGGAATTGCCACTTCTTCAACAATTTCCATGTGACACATTTTAATCTGAGCAAATAACTCTTGCATGGATAGAAACCGTCTTATAGAGGTCACAGGCTATTCAGGAAACTGAATGGCTAGAACTGGTGGAATTTGGGGTTTTAGGAGAGGAAAGGGAGTGCCTTCAGAATCCCTCAGACAACTAAATGCCTCTTAGTATCTTTTCCCTTGCTTTCAGGGTTTGCTCTCCTATTAATAGCAGGCAGCTCCATGGTAGTAAAAAGACCTCCGCTCCTGGGCAGAGGCGGTAATCTAAGAAAGCCTGTTTTCTTCCTCTGATTAATGGGCAGGGTTAAACGTGAATATAGGTGGAAGCCCTTTGTAAACGTTATACCAACAAATAGGAAGCATTATTTCCTGACCTGTAAGAAGTAGGGAGGCAGGGATTTGGTGGGAGAGAGTTAATAGACACTATCTGGCATAATGATTTGGCTGAAGCTACTTCAGGAGAGCTGAGAGAAGGCTTTGCCCTGGATCCAGGAGGAAGCTTGAAGACTGACTAGGCGAGGAGCGCCCTAAATTCCGTTCAGCTTTCAGGGTGTGTGATTCTAGCCTTATCAAAACCACACATCTTGGGGGTGTCTGGCAGGCTCAGCCAGTAGAGCAGGAGACTCTTGATCCCAGGATTGTGAGTTCAAGCCCCATATTGGGCAAAGAGCTTACTTAAAACACACACATACGCATATGCGTCTTACGACTTTGCACGTGCTATCATTTGGGCCTTTCTAAGCCTTTTATTTTTATTTTTATTTATTTTTTTCTTTTCTTTTTTTTTTTTTTAACGTTTATTTATTTTTGGGACAGAGAGAGACAGAGCATGAACGGGGGAGGGGCAGAGAGAGAGGGAGACACAGAATCAGAAACAGGCTCCAGGCTCTGAACCATCAGCCCAGAGCCCGACGCGGGGCTCGAACTCATGGACCTCGAGATCGTGACCTGGCTGAAGTCGGACGCTTAACCGACTGCGCCACCCAGGCGCCCCCTTTTATTTTTATTTTTAAAAATTTACTGGTAAAACATTTGTTGTTGAGGTACAGTCGACATCACGTTAGCTTCAGGTGTACAATGTAATGATTTGGTATTTGTATGTGAGAATTTTCAAGATTCACTCTCTCACCTGCTTTCAAGTATGTAATACAGTGTTAGGGCCCCACATGGTGACTACGGTTACTATCTCCCTATGACTTACTCCTTTTATGACTGGAATTTGAACCTCTACATTTTCTCTACTTTATTCTTTTTTAATTTTTTTTAAGTTTATTTATTTTGAGAGAGAGAGAGGGAGAGGACAGAAAATCCCAGGCAGACTGGGCATCGTCAGTGCAGGGCCCAGCGTGGGGCTCGAACTCACGATCTGTGAGGTCATGACCTGAGCCAAAGTCAGACGTTTAACCGACTGAGCCAACCAGGCGCCCCTCTAGTTCATTCTTCACGTGTAACATCTTTTGATTCTACTTTTATATTAGAGATTGAGCATCGTAAATAGCCCTGAATATTTGGGCCATCAGTATATTGATGCCCCAAACTTGACGGCTTAAAACCACAATCCTCTATTTTGCTGAGGAATTGGCAGTTTGGTCAGGGCGTGACAAAACGACTTGTCTCTGAGGACCTCTGAGGCCTCAGGTGCGATTCTTGGGGGACAGGAACACCCAGGGCAGTCAGGGCGCCTCCCTGTCTTCATGAGTCTTGGGGCCTGTCCAGATGGGCTGTCCAGCATGGTGGCTTCAGACTTCTTTCATGGTAGCTCGGGGCACCAAGATCAAGTATTCTGAAGACAGGACGTAGAAGTTGCAGGTGTTGTAAAACCTGGGCCTGGAAATTGGCGCTGTGTCACTCCTGCCATAGTTTGGCTCATAGAACCTGCCCAGATTTATTGGGAGGGGACAGAGACCCTGTTCCTTATCAGGCCAAAAATTGCAGCCATCCTTAATCTACCAAATAAGCCACTGTGTGTCTTACGTATATTACTGGTGACGAAATAGGCCCATATCCTTTAGTTGGTCATTTGCTTCCAGCATTTGGATTCTTACTGATTTCCTAGGACTGCCACTTAAACAACTTGAATTTATTGTCTCACAGATCTGGAGGCTAGGAGTTTGAAAGCAAGGTATTGGCAAGACTGGCTCCTTCTGGAAACTTTGAGGGAGGATGTGTTGCGTGCCTCTCCCCACCTTTGGTGCACCTGGTGGTCCATGGTGATCCCTGGCTTATAGATACATCTCTCCAGTGTCTGACTCCTTTGTCATGTGGCCTTCCAGTGTGTCTGTGCCTCTGTCCCTCCTCTTAGGAGGCCACTGTTACTGGAGTTAGGGCCTACTGAGTCGTGTATGACCTCATCTTAACTAGTTAAATCTGCGAGGAGCTTGGCCCCCACTTGTGAAAGAGGCAGCAGGCTGGGTCACTGGCTGAAGGATGCTACAGTCATCTTGATTTGATTTGATTTGATTTTTGAGAGAGAGCGCACGCACACACACAAGTGAGTGAGGGGCAGGAGAGAGAAGCGGGGCTCGTGTTCACTCAAAGTGGGCTCGAGCTCACCCTATGTGGGACTGACTCACAAACTGTTAGATCCTGACCTGAGCCAAAGTCAGATGCTTAACAACTGAGCCCTCCAGGCGGACGTCTGCTACAGTCATCTTTAAATCAGGGCTTGATGTCATAGTGAGAGGGACACAATATGATTGCTTTCTGAATGTTCTTCTTCCCTCCATTTGCTTTCATTCTTTGCTTATTACTCTCCCAGTGCAAGAATATAGTTCTAAAATGTCTGTGAAGAAACGTTTCTATATGTTTATTTTCAGAGAAATTCTTTATGGAATATATCATTTATTCCTCATATAGGAGCGATTCCAATGTAAAAACACATGATTTGCACTAGTTGTTCAGAATCATAAAAGTAAATAAATACTTCTGCCTTATATTTTGGGAGAAAAAATTACAACTTCCATCATTTAAGCACAAATTTTTATCTCTCACATAAAAATAATTGTCCTGAATTGCTGCTGTTGGGGAAATCTTTCTTTCCTTTTTCTTTTCGTTCTTATTTTTTTTCCCTATGTGTGATTGATCCCCCATACCTCCAGAAAAAACATCTATCAGGTTAACACTCAGGAAATGAAAAGGTGAGGGTTTCTCACTGACGGAGAAATGATCACAGTAAGGCATGCTATTTAGAATTTACTAACATTTGGGCACATAAATCATAACAATAATACTTCATAATTACATGGTGCCTCTCATTTGAGATTCTAAAAGGATTTATAGGCCGACTTGTAAGATGTGACAGTTATATTAAACTCTGGGCTTGGAGTCTTGTTGATGGCGATAATTCAAGAACAGGAATTTGGATGTGGGGAAAGGTGCCTTCTAGCCCCTTCTGCGGGAGGTTAGCTGGGTATCGAATTGTGTTTGTTGTAAGAACCTGGCCACTTGAGATTTGTAGTTTCTTTACTTTTATTCAGAGGTAGCTTCCACGTTAACTCGACTTCTTTAAACATATCAGAGTTTTGAATTGTTAATAAGCACGCACTCCATAAGATTCAGAAGGTACATGTCTATCCGTAGAGATACGTGTTGGCCATATGTTGACAAAGGTCTTTCTCACTTCTCTTGCCCAGGTTCCTACTGTGAGCAAAGGTGACCACCTTGACCAGATTTTTGTGTGTGCTACACGTGTTGGCACTTATTTATATGTATTTACGTGTATATGTATATTCTTATTTTTTAAAATCTTGTTTTAAATTTTTTTTTTTTTAATGTTTATTTATTTTTGAGACACAGAGAGACAGAGCATGAACGGGGGAGGGTTAGAGAGAGGGAGACACAGAATCGGAAACAGGCTCCAGGCTCTGAGCCATCAGCCCAGAGCCCGACGCGGGGCTCGAACTCCCGGACCGCGAGATCGTGACCTGGCTGAAGTCGGACGCTTAACCGACTGCGCCACCCAGGCGCCCCTAAAATCTTGTTTTAAAAAAAAACAACTGTAGGGGCACCTGGGTGGTTCAGTCGGTTAAGTGTCTGACTCTTGATTTTGGCTCAGGTCATGATCTCATGTTTTGTGAGTTGGAGTCCTGTGTCAGGCTTTGCTCTGACAGCGTGAAGCTGCGTGGGATTCTCTCCCTCCCCGGCTCACGTTCGCTCTCTCCCTCTCTCTCAAATCAATAAACTTAAAAAAATATTTAAAACATAAATATACAACAGTGATAGAATCTAAAACTGAATTGCAGCCGTGTTGCACAACTGTATAAATTTACCTCTTGGCTCCCACCACCCTATCAGCTTTTTTTTATTAGGATTCCATCAAATTTAGGCATTATTTGAGAACTGACATTTGAATGCTATACTTTTCAAGGCAGGAGGCGTGGTGGTCCGTTTTTCAGCTCACATCCGTGTTCTTTTGTGTCCCTGTGGAGCATTTGAAAGCCTATGGACCTTGCATGTTTCTTTTAATTGCTAAATGTTTTATCCCTTTTATTATTATTGCAAATGGGATTTTTTTTTCTGTAGTGTTTTCTACTTAGTTGGCTGACTTGTAAATAGGGAGGCTCTTGTTTTTGGTGGGTTGAATTTATTCCCAGAAATATAAATACATTCTTCTACTATCTGTGGTAATTTCCTTGTTCATTTTCTTGGGTTGGGCAAGTATACAATCTCACCTGTTGCAAATAGGGATCATTTACCTCCTTTTTACTTTTACCAAATTTCTTTTAATAATTGTGTTAACGAATATGTCCAAACTAATTTTACATAGGAATGATGTGATTATTCTTACCTTTGTCTTAATTTTGCTAAAAATGCCTCTAGTTTCCCTCTTTAAGGATTCCATCTATATAAAATAATGTATATTACATTATGTATAAGGTGTAAATCTATATTACTTTATTAAGAGTTCTTATGGGGTGCCTGGGTGGCTCAGTCGGTTAAGTGTTCGACTTCGGCTCAAGTCATGATCTTGTGGTTCACCAGTTAGAGCCCCGCGTCGGGCTCTGTGCTGACAGCTCAGAGCCTGGAGCCTGCTTCCGATTCTGTGTCTCCCTCTCTCCCTGACCCTCCCTCCATTCATGCTCTGTCTCTCTCTGTCTCAAAAATAAATAAACGTTGAAAAAAAATTTTAAACAAAAAAGAGTTCTTAGAAATCTGGAAGAGAGATTAATTCATTCATCTGATAAATTTGCAGGCCTCCAATATTCCAGGCAGGTTTCTAGCTCTGGGGATGTGGTGGGAGGTGAACCAGAGACAAAGCCCTTGCTGTCAAGAAGCTCAAAGTGTCGTGGAACAGACAAGACCAAAAGTCAAATAGTAAATGTCAGGTTGCATGAAGTAGATGAGGAGAGGAACAGAGAATAATGCAAATTTATTTAGGATGGTCACGAAGGGATTTAGCGTTTTTAAGTGTCTTTTTATTAGCTCTTGCTTTCTTTTTTTAAATTTGAAATTTTGGAGACACTAGCTCTCTTCGGAACCACGGTCCCTTTCCCCAGCCACTAGTGCTGCCTCCAGCCAAGGGGACTTTAGAGCATACCCAGTGAGCGATTCGCCCTCTGGGTCGGCTGGTGGGTTTTGCTTGTTCTTTTGTTATTTCCAGGAACTGATTGTTGAAGAAATGAACCGAATTTGTTAAAGACCAGGGTAATTTATCACCTTGGATAGAGATACTGTTGCTAAGGCAACTGGCTGCATTCCGGGACCCCAGTCTGCAAACGTGACACCTGCCAAGATCTCGGCATCCTGCGTGTCCCTGGCCACCAGCTCTCTGTGTGTTACTTCCGGCCTGGGCAGCGTCTGCAGCCCCGTGTCTCCCCCGGCCAGCTGCTGGCACATCTGCCTTTGCCTCCTCTCCCTGTCCCTCCCTCCCTCCAGCCTCCTGTCAAACCTGCTGGGATGGCAGGAGTAAAATGGGAATGATTGCAGTCTTGCAGGGCGAGTGCGGAATCTTGCCTTGGCTGTTCCCAGCATCCCACCTGCTTCCAGCTGATACATCTTGGGTGAGACTCAGGGTCATTGTAGCTAGTTGCTCAGGTGACAAAGTCAAGGTGGAAATGTGGACTGTGGCACCTTCTTTGTTCCATGTAACTCCCCTCGTTCCCTGCAGTGGTCTTTTTTTTTTTTTTTTTTTTTAAATTGAGGTATATTTGACCTGTAACATCATATTAGTTTCAGGTGTACAACATAATGATTGGATATTTGCATATATTGCGAAGTGACTACCATGATAGGTCTAGTTAAAATCTGTCAGCATGTGTAGTTAGGACGTTTTTTCTTGTGATGTGAACTTGGAACATCTACTCTCTCAGCGGCCTTCAGATACACAGGGCAGTGTCAGTAACTGTCATCACCATGCTGTACGTTATACCCTCAGGACTTCCTTCTTTTACAACTGAAAGCGCGTGACTTTTGACCCCCTTCAGTCCCCCCCACCCTTGCAACCACTAGTCTGTTCTCTGTATCTATGACCATATGTATATTTTTAAGGACCTACATAGAAGTCAGATACTGCAGTATTTGTCTTTTTCGGTCTTGACTGACTTCGCTTCGCATACGCCCTGTGTGGTGTTCCCTATACAGAAAGATGAGGTTATTAATACGTTACCGTATCATGACCCAGCGTCTGTTTTTTAATTTTTAGGTATTTTCCAGTTCTTAACTAATTTCTTATTTCTCCCCTAGTCCCGTCTGCCTCTTTCTTTCCTCAGGGACTTGGGTTCTAAATTCATCTGAAGCCTGTCTTCCCACCTCGACCACTACTGTCTTCTTCCCGGATACGGTCACTTGCCTTTGAACTCCCCCTGCTTGTGACATCGGCCCCACATTGTATTTTCCGCATAGCAACTAGAGGGAATCTTTTTTTTTTTTTTTTAACATTTATTCATTTTTGAGAGACAGAAACAGAGTGCAAGCAGCGGTGGGGCAAAGAGAGAGGGAGACGCAGGTTCCAAAGCAGGTTCCAGGCTCCCAGCTGTCGGCACAGAGCCTGATGCGGGGCTCACGCTCAGGAACCGTGAGATCATGACCTGAGCCGAAGTCGGACGCTTAACCGACTGAGCCACCCAGGTGCCCCTAGAGGGAATCTTTTAATAGCCATGTCAGATCACAGAACTGTTAAAAAGCTCCAACGGATGTCCGTTGTGCCTACAATAAAACCCGAGTCTTATCTGTGGCCTGCAGGCTCTGTATGATCAGGCTCCTGCTCTTCTCTGACCTCATTTCTCAGACTTCTTCTACCTTCCCCTCATTTCCTTGGCTCCAGTCACCTGGCCGCTGCTGTCCCCCGCACATGCCACAACACTCCCACTTCAAGACCTTTGTGTTCCCTGGTCCGCCACACAGCTGTCCCCATGCCTCCTGCTCATTTCTCCCAGGCCTCTGCCTAAATGCTTCCTTCTTAGAGGGGCCTTTCCAGACCAGTCTTTATAAGGTAGATCCCCACCCTACCCCACCCCATCACTTTCTGTCCCCTTGTCTTTATTTATTTTTAGTTTTTCCTTAGTTTTTTTTTTTTTTTTAATGTTTTTATTTTTGAGAGAGAGAGCATGAGCAGGGGAGGGGCAGCGTGAGAGGGGGCAGCACAGAGCCCGACGCGGGGCTCGAACTCACAAACCACGAGATCGTGACCTGAGCCCAAGTCCAACGCTCAGCCGACACAGCCACCCGGGTGCCCCGCTTATCTTTACTTTTTAAATCGTGCTCATGACTGGATTCCGTCTGCCATTATGTCACGTATGTGTGTGTCATTTGCTGCCCTGGAAATGTAGCTCTCTGTGGTCGTGTCACTGCTAGCATATAGCAGATGCCCAGTAAATACTGACTGAAAGAACGAATGACCCTTGCGGGTGTTGTCTTGACTCTCTGCCGCATGAAGTAAGTGGAGAAATGCAAAGAAAGAATGTTCACCCAGAATTTACACTTAGACGGGCGCTTGAGTGCAGTTTTTCGGGAAGAGACTTTTGTTTCCGGCTGGTGGCTCTCTGTGGACATTTTGGGTCAAGTAGGAAAGTGGTGACTTGGAACACAGGTCCGGAGTCTCCGGCAGAGCCTGGTGGAGGTGTGGAAGTGGGGGCTTTTGCCGGGGGCTCTAGAAGGGGCTGAGGGACCAAGGGTGAAGGGTGGGGGGACTCTCCTGTCCTTCGTCTGTGTGTCCAAGGCAGTATTACGTTGTTGATGGAGGAGGTGATAGGAGGTGGGAGGCGTAGCGGCCATCTGTGTTGTGGCTAAGCCCCAGGGTCTGTGGCCAGGCTTTGCTCTGTGTTTGCCATTTTAGCACCCCTTGCTGTTTGATGTGGATTGCTGCTTTTCACGTCTAGCTCACAAGAGCAGGAAGCCCCAGCTAATGGGTTAGCGGGGTGTGCGTGGGAGAGAGAACCCATTCACTCGTTGTTTCAGATCGCAAAACGAAAAGCGAGTGGGAGCATGAGACATAGAAGACGATATATGGTCCCGGTGCCCGGTTTCCCTTCAGCGCGTGACCGGCCATCTCTTCACCATGACCTCCTGGAAGGGCACGCTACGAGTGAGGGCGACCAGAGATTGGTGGCGGGAGACACGACTGGGTTTGCTCAACCCTTCTCTGGTAGTTCAGGCCCCCGTGTGATGGGAGAGTGCTGCGGATGCCCAGAAAGGGTTAAACGTATGTAATGTCCTGGCGGGGTGTGAATTTGTTTTGATGGTTCATCCTCAAGGCGGAGGCTGAAATATCTTGCAAGAAATCACTGGCATTGTTCATTTTTTTAAAAACAACAGCAGCCCATGCTCCTGATCCATTTAAAAGTATGAGCAAGGGACGCCTGGGTGACTCCGTCAGCTGACTGACTGTCGGGAGGACTCTTGATTTCGGCTCAGGTCAGGATCTCATGGTGCGTGGGATTGAGCCCTGCATCAGGCTCCGTGCTGAGAGCGTGGAGTCTGCTTGGGATTCTCTCTCTCTCTCCTCCCTCCCTCCCTCCCTCCCTCCCTCCCCCTCCCCTCTCTGTCCACACTCCCTGCCTCCCTGCCTGTCCCCCTCCCTGTCCTCCCCCCACTCACACGCCCCCTTTCTCTTTACTCTCAAAACTAATAAACGCACACACACAAATAAAATGTGAGTGAAATTACCGCCTTAAAGCTGGGAATGATACAGCAGACCTTGAACGCCATTTAGATTAAATAATAATAGCCATCATGATGATAATGAATTTTGTTAGTGATGTCGAAAACCAGAGGAAAATTAGGTGTGACAGTGAGAACATAAGGGCCATCAGGCAGTAAGTTGCTTCCTGGGGGGGGGGGGGGGGGCAGTGTTGCTTGTTTGACTCAGAATCTGAACGTTCCCACCGAGCAGAGGGAGAACCTTGATCATTTCAACAACTTAGATAAATTGCTGACCAGGGCAGATTTAGTAGCTGGCAAAATGAAGTCTTAGTAAAGCTGTGAACATCTCTGAAACAGCTTAATTTTTGAAGCTTCGTTGAGATCACTAGTGTTGCTATTTATTGCCGTTGGCGGTCAGCACTTCGTGTGTTGGTAGGAGCACCCTGGGCCCTCGTGAGGCCCTTTCGATGTGTCCGCTCTTGGGGTGGGGCACGTCATTTTGGAGCAATTCTGCTTGTTAAGATGAAGAGTTTCACATATTTTTCCCTCTTCTGTTCTCATGTGTGCTCAAGTCGGTAGATCGCATTCCGCTGTTTTGCTAAAGGCGGGATCATTTGCCAGACTGGCTTTGCATCTCCTGACTCGCTAAATAACCTCAGGCATGTGGTTTTGGTTTTTGTTTTTGTTTTTGGGAGAGAGAATCCCAAGCAGGCTCTGCGCTGTCAGCGAGGAGCCCAACACGGTGCTTGAACTCACGAATCGTGAGACCATGACCTGAGCTGAAATCAAGAGTCGGATGCCTAACTGACCGTGCCACCCAGGCGCCCCCTTAGGCAGGGTTTTAAACTTCTTCCTGCCTCATTTTCCTTTTCTGTAAAATGGAAATAATTTCAGAATTATTATCAGGACCAAAAATCCATTATATGATAGTATTGGATTATAACCCTTAGAATAAAATACCCATGATTCATGCTGATATAAGTAAAGGGAGTAAACAGAGAGAGGAAACAGCTCTTCCTTGGAGTAGAATTCCAATTAATAAATGTAGAAGGAATGAGAGAAATAGAAGATTACCCTCTGGACAAAACCGTAGTAATGACTAAAGTTAGTAAGTGAAAGTACAATGAGAAACAAGATATTTACATAATCTCTTTCTCCCCACAAGATACTTACTAATTACAAAGAGAAAATAGTACTTTAAGGTGGAGAAATGCAGCAGATACCCCTACAACCAAGCGATCAAGGTTAACATCACCAGTGATAATAAGACTTAACAACATCATGTACCCCTCCCCCTGCCCCCCCCCCCCCCCCCGCCCCCAGACACGATGCACTGAGAAATCACAACATCACACTGTGGTATTCGTGCCTCGAATGCACATAATCTCAGTTTAATCATTCAAAACCATGAGGGACGTTTTGGAAATACTTGGCCTGGACTTTCCAAAGATTTTTTTTCTTAATTTTAATTTATTTTTAGTGCTTATTTCTTTTTGAGAGAGACTGCGAGTGGGGGAGGGGCAGAGACAGGGAGACACAGAAATCTCTGTGTCCGACGCAGGGCTCGAGCCCATGAACGGTGAGATCGTGACCTGAGCCGAAGTCGGACGCTTAACCGACTGAACCATGCAGGCGCCCCTGTTTGTTTATTTTTTAGAGCTTGAGCAAGGGGGAGGGGCAGAGGGAGAGAGAGAGAGAATCATAAAGCGTTAACTTTAGGGGAAGCTGGGGGAAGGGTCTGTAGAAATTCTGGGTGATTTTTTTTTTTTTTTTTTGCAACTTTGACGTAAGTCTCAACTTATTTCAGAGTAAAATGATTTTATTTGTTTTTTAAGTTTATTTTGAGAGCGAGCAGGTGTGCATGAGCCGGGGAGGGGCAGAGAGAGAGGGAGAGAGAGAATCCCAAGCAGGCTCGGCATTGACAGCGTGGAGCCCGACTCGGGGCTTTGAACCCACCCACTGTGAGATCATGACCTGAGCCAAAATCAAAAGAGTCAGTCGCTTAGCACACTGAACCCCCCACCTTCCCCCTCAAAGCAAAAGGATTTTAAGACTCCATTATGCATGTGGGGACCTTGACTGAGTGCGCCCAGCATAGTATGTGCTCAGTAAAGTGATGATTGCTGCTGCTGCTCTTTCTATTGGGCGTGGAGGGTGGTGGCTACAGATGTTGCTGGTTCTGCCAGGGCAGTAGCAGGCGAGAAGCCACTTGTGTGTTGTCGTAGGGTTACAGGCTTGGTGCCCGTGTCCTTTGACAGCTGGCTCTCACTGTGTCTGCCTAGAAAAGTTTAGGCCCTCAGGCTGACCTCGAGCCAACACCCCTGTGGGAGGAGAGGGGCTAGAACTGGTCACTGACTCAGTGGATCTCTGCTTGGAAGCTGGGGGTGGGGCCATGGGATCCTGGCTTCTTCCCTGGGTTCCTGGCGAACCTGTTGTCACCTTTCCCACCTCGTG
Source organism: Leopardus geoffroyi (assembly GCF_018350155.1). Taxonomy (NCBI): domain Eukaryota; kingdom Metazoa; phylum Chordata; class Mammalia; order Carnivora; family Felidae; genus Leopardus; species Leopardus geoffroyi. The sequence continues at coordinate 147,773,065 of NC_059333.1, read as the reverse complement.
GGAAGAAAGAGGAGTAGGCTCCTCGCTGTTTTTCATGGCAAGGTGGAGAGTTTGAATTTTGCTTCTGCTCAGAAACCGTTTGCAGGAACTTGCCCACACGGTCACGCCTCGTATGCAAGTGAGTCTGCGAAGTGGCAACCGGCATAAAGGCTGATAAAGCCTGGGGAGGGATGGTCTCAAGCGGAGGAAAGGGGAGTGGATTCCAGGGGAGCAGGAATGGTCCCTGCCCCAAAGTACCTTCTGCGATCTTTGTATAGTTCAGAAAAGTTTTATAGGTATGTTGGCCACCCCTTCAACCCTTCCTCTTATTACCTATACGCAGAGAAGGTCTGGGGCACCTGGGTGGCTCAGTAGGTTAAGCGTTGGACTCTGGATTTCAGCTCAGGTCATGATCTCACAGGTTTGTGAGATCGAGCCTCACGTCGGACTCTGTGCTGACAGCACGGAGGCTGCTGCTGGGGGTTCTCTCTCTCTCCCTCTTTGTCCGTCCCTCCCCTGCTCGTACTGTCTCTCTCTGTCTCTCAAAAAAGAAGGTCTAAGCTCTTAAGAGCTGAAGCATTGAGAGCCCGATCGTAACCCGACGGCATAAGATGTTGATGTGGATCTCCTAGCATAACGTACTTTTGAGGGCGTTCGTGGATCTTAAGGTACCTCTGCTGGTCTTTTCTTTCCTTGCAGGGGAGTTGTGTTTGCTCCTGAAAGAGGACCTGTCAGGTCTTTCGCCTGAGTGTGAATGAGGCTATAGATTTGATCCCTGCAGGGATAGATCTTATGGTGCTGCTGCTGTGGGAGGCTCTTACCAGACACTGACCCGAGTCCCCGACCCTCACGCTACATACTCAGAAGCTGCTGGATGTACTTTGGAGGCCGTGTAGCACCTGGTAAGCTGGCAAGGGAGAAGCCTTTAGAGCAGTTGGAGGAGGGGTAGCAGGAGGTAAGAGACCGGCCACTTTGTCACTGGGCGAACATGCACTTTGCACATCCATTCGCTCCTTCCTCTGCTCACGTGGCGTCAGCAGCAGCTGTGTGTCTGTAGGGAACTTGGGGGGCCTGAGGGCCACAACAGTCACATCACTGCATTGTGGGCATATCCATGCAGCCCCATGTGGACCAGTTCTGTCTAGAGAGAGTGAGCCCTCCTCCCATGCCCGTAGAAGGTTACCAGTCCTCATGCCTGACGTTCGACAGCCAGAGGCTGTAAAAAAACAAACAAACCCCAAAACAAACAATAAGTTGGGATGGTGAAATCCTAAGCCCGCCCCCCAACCTCGGAGGTAAGGAAATGTCAGTAGCCGTGTCTTTATCTGTAAAGAAAAGAACGTTTAAGAGGCTACCTTTTTTTGGGGGGAGGTGGTCAGAGAAAAGGTCACGGGGACGGTAACGGGTTATTTTGTAGCTGAATTAAAATCTAAGAAAGTTGATGAAGTCTGAGACACAGTCGCTGTTTTAGGCTTACTTTCAGGAAAACCTCACAGTGAAAGCCCGAGGACGTTACAAACTGGGTGATTCTGATAACATTTTTCATATTACAGACTCCTTAATTTCAAGGTCTCCTTAAGTGTTATCACTACCGTTTTCTCTTTAAAATAAAATGTAAATGTGTCCCATAAGTTTTTACAGCATATTGAGTTTCATGGTATGGCTGTGAATTTTAATCTGCCCCCCAAATGTGGCTCATTAAGTAAACGTCTTTCTCCTCGCTCTAGCCCTGCGTGGTTTTGCACTCCTTGTTTCTGCCTGTAAGCAGTGGTGGTTTGCCCACTCATTTGCTTTTGGTGAGAGAAGGGGCATGAAGGTTTTAGTTTGGGGGTTTAGCGTTAGTGGGCAGGCGGTCTTTTTGTTAGCCTGCCCAGGAGGGCTGGAACACCTGGTGTGTGTGATGGTCCCGTGAGCCCTGTGGCGGGCTCGTGTCTGCACGGGGCCCCACACTGCGACTTCTCGTTTCTCCCAGCGACCGGTTTGACTCGTACGTGAGCATGATCAGAGACGGCACCCTGCAAGGAATCTTTTTTTACTTAAAAAAAAATCGTTTTTATGCTTATTTATTTTTGAGACAGAGACAGGGCATGAGCGGAGGAGGGGAGAGAGAGAGGGAGACACAGAATCCGAAGCAGGCTCCAGGCTCTGAGCTGTCAGCAGAGAGCCCGATGTGGGGCTTGAACTCATGAGCTGTGAGATCATGACCTGAGCTGAAGTCGGACACCCAACTGACCAAGCCACTCAGGCGCCCCCCTGCAAGAAATCTTGACGTGAAATGTTGCTGCTGCCCTGTGGAGGACCAGCGTGCCCGTGTATTGATCCGAGATATTGTCGAGGGTGTCGAGGACACCAGAGGATGTGGGGGGACGCCCCATTTTGAAAACATCTGTGCTTTCTGCACAAGAGTGTGTGGCACCTGGGGCTGCGTCATCGACGCGATTCAAGTTAATGTGACAAGTTGGACAACTCGTTAGGATCATTTCCTGCCCCAAACTTCTTGCCCTTTTAGGGGCACCCTGGCGGCTCAGTCGGTTGAGTGTCCAACTCTTGATTTTGGCTCAGGTCACGATCCCAGGGTCGTGGGATTGAGGCCTGTGTCGGGCTCCGAGCTGAGCGTGGACCCTGCTTGGGATTCTCTTTCCACCCTCCCTCTGCCCCTCTACCCCATTCGTGCTCCCTCTCTGTAAAGTAAAAAAAAAACAATTTTCAAATTTATTTTATTATTTTTTAATGTTTATTTTTGAGAGAGAGAGAGAGCGGGGAAAGAGCAGAGAGAGAGAGAGAGGGAGACGCAGAATCCCGAGCAGGCTCCAGGCTCTGAGCTGTCAGCACAGAGCCTCACGCGGGGCTCGAACTCACAAATCACGAGATCATGACCTGAGCCAGAGTCGGATGCTTAACTGACTGAGCCAGCCAGGCGCCCCTAAAAAAACAATTCTTGCCCTTTTCTCATTTGATTGACCAAATTAAATCTGGGCAGAGAGGTTTTTGTTTGCTTTATTTTGTCTTTATAGATGTTTTTAAGTTTATTTATTTACTTTGAGAGAGAGAACGTGCATGTGAGCCAGGGGAGGGCAGAGAGAGAGGAGAGAGAATCCTAAGCAGGCTTTGCACCGTCAGCACAGAGCCTGACGTGGGGCTTGAATGCACGTACCACGAGATCATGACCTGAGCTGAAATCAAGAGTCAGACGCTTAACCGACTGAGCCACCCCGGCGCCCCCGTGGCCATCATTTCTGGCGTGCCCACCGTGTACCAGACATGTGCTGATGACTTCTCATCTTTACCAAGAGCTCCACGAGCCAGGCCCCATCACGATCACCAGTTTATACTGGGCGCGGAGAGGGCAAGTAACTCCCCCAAGGTCAGGTGGCTATAAATGTGGACCGACAGGTCAGACCCTCAGTTGTGGCTGGACTTGAGTCCCCTGCTCTCACTTGGCATATGTGCACATCAGGCCCAGAGGATGAAATCGTCTGGCAGATAGACCACACAAGAGGAGAATCGGATCGCGTTCTGGGAGGGCCTGTTGTGTCAAAGACCCGCCGACTTTGGGCTTCGAACGGCAGTTCCCTGCAATTCAGACTCCAACTGTGTAGAGGACTTGAAGAGACCAGTTTCCTTCCTTTCCTTAGTTGGGACTGGTTAACTGGTGAGGCTGCATGCGCCTGATTCTAATAGAAATGGAAGGCAAGCCACACGATGAGACATGTTCCAGCCACGTTAAGCGTAGTAAGAAGTGGGTAGCGTTAATTTTAATAATATACTTTAACGTCTTATATCCGAAATATTACCATTTCAACATATGATCCACAATAAAAATGGAGACACACTACGTTCTTGTTCATATGAAGTCTTTGAAATTCAGTGCACATTTTATACATAGTGCACAGATCTCTGTTGGGACCAGCCATGTTTCACAGGCTCAGTAGCTAAATGGGGCTGGAGGCTACCATATTGAATAGCCTTTATTGGTAGTCAAATGTACTGACAGCCTTACAGGCCACTTCTTGGGCCTGGACCCAGAGTCTGGAACAGTTTGTATAAAAGTGATCTTCACTGTTTGAGTTTTCACCACAGACTATGAATGTGTGTGGATTCCAGGTTTAGAGCACTGGAAGGAATCATAGTTACCAGTTTTATTTAATAGGACCCTCCCCGCCCTCCCATTTTACAGAAACAAGTGTAAAGGAAGAAAAATAATTTTCCCTTTACCCTTGTGAGTTCTTGCCTGAGAATCCATGTAGTAAAAGGTTAACAGGAGAAAAACAGAAGTTTATTAACAAGTATACCTCATGTATACAAGTGAGGTACCCAAGGAAAAATATTTGTCTCCAAGATGTGACTTAGAAGACCATTTCTCATAGCATCTTCAACAAAGATCGATGAATGTGTAAAGAAATGACAGGACAGGGGCGCCAGGCTAGCTCAGTCAGTGGAGCGTGTGACTCTTAATCTTGGGGTTGTCGGTTTGAGCCCCTCATCAGGTGTAGAGATTACTTAAAATCTTGAAAAAAAGGAAAAAAAAATGACAGGACAAAGGAGAGTGGTTTTAGAGTTTCAGGGGCAGAGATAAAGGCTAGCTAGTACAGTTTGTTATGTAGATTCCTCGGGGCCTGTCCAAGTTGATAAAGTTTTCCCAGGATTAACCTTCATCCTTGATAGAGAGGAGAGAGGGACACCTTTGTAAATTTATGTCCTGCCTTTTGGCAAACCAGGTGGTCAGGGAGCTTTTCTTGTGTCTGCTTCCTAATTGCCTCCAGCTCAAAATAATCCTTAGGCCAAAGTGGCATTATCTTGGGGCACAATCTGCTACCCTTCAAAGGCAAGGATGCTCAGGAAGATGCCCGAGGTCACACAGAGAGCGACTCAGACGCACTTAATCTTTTCAGCACATTGTGTTGCAGAAATAGCAAAGCACCACGAAGTCACGCCGACTTTCGTGTAGAAGACCTCTGTGTGTGCGTGTGTGTGTGTGTGTGTGTGTGTGTGTGTGTGTGTGTTTTAACGTATACCCTTTTCTGTGGAAAAATAGCAATGGCCTTTTGTAGAGTTCACCGAACTGTAGACTGGAGAGATAGAAACATTTTCTGAGATTGACTGGTTCAACTTTATTTTCTCTCCTGGGTCCTGAGGATCAGGGAAGTTAAATGGTTTGCACGAGGTCACAGATGTGGATCTCTTGCCCTGTAGCCCGTGGTCTTGCCGTCATACTCGGAAGACGATGGTGGGAATCAGGGCTTTAAAACACCGCGCAAAGGGGACATTCCACCTAAGTGCTGAGGGTTATGTTAGGACTTTAACTTTGTTTTTGAACACTTGTCCTGAGTTGAGATCTAGCCCTAAAATTGTGTGCCAGCCTCTCTGGAAGGAACGTGAATGAGGATGGGGGAAGTTGCCTCCGCAGGCGGGAAACGAATCAATTACTGCTTAAGAAGATCATGAATGATGTTGACGCTTCCTGTGTTGGGATGCTAAGGTAGAAGGTAGAGGCCCTCCCTGAGCCATGTTCCTATGTCAAGAGAGTAGTCAGCTATAAGAAATCATTCAGGGCAGTGTTTATCCACCCGAGGGCATATGGCAATGCCAGGAGACATTTGCTAGCTGGCACCAAGTGGGTAGAAGCCAGGGAGGCTGCTAACATCCTTCAACACACAGGACACTCCCGGACGGTCACCTGGCCTGACGTGTCCACAGTGTCGAGGGTGAGAACCCCCGACTTACAGGAGAAAGGGGCAAAATACGTATGCATCTGAACTCTCTGTATTTGAAAAAGCTGATTCCCTTTATGTTAATAGGTCGTCTTAACACTGTTTTTCACGAGTGCAAATTTAATTGCAGTTGCATTTTGCTTGGGAAGCTTAGAAGGTCTTGATAATTCCATGTTATTTTATAAACCAGAGGTGCTTTTTCAGAAGACTGTAGGGAAAGTAGCCATATTTATGACAGCATCCTGTTTGAAGAAGGTGAACTTGTGCTTGGTGCTCAGTTTAGGGTTGTTAGCGTACTTCCCATACATGACCTTCCCTCCTCAAGCCCCACATAGTATTGAACCTTAACAGCTGGTAAATTAGCAATTAGCAGCTATACTGTCTGATGTTTATTGTTAATTATATCATATCTAATTTCATATATATATATGTGTATGTATGTATGTGTGTGTGTGTGTGTGTGTTCAATTTTGAGAGAGAGAGAGAGCATGAGCAGGGGAGGGGCAGAGAGAGAGGGGGACACAGAATCCGAAGCAGGCTCCAGGCTCTGAGCTGACAGCACAGAGCCCGATGCGGGGCTCGAACCCATGAACCGTGAGATCATGACCTGAGCTGACACTTAACTGACTGAGCACCCAGTCGCCCCAGAAATAGATTTTTTAAAAAGCTCTCCAAGGGTTCATTTTTCTGCATACATTATGTCACAGGGTCATACAAACAGGTGGTTGACTGTAGTCTTGGAAACTCCAGCAAGTTGGAGGCTGGAGTGTCTGCTGCTTCTGCTGTCGCTATTTTAGGCAGAGAGAAAGTGTTTTCCGTGTCTGGCTGGGAGTTCACAGGAGGTACACCTGCCACAGGGAAAGGGAGGCAGGACAGGAAAGGGATTAATTAGGAAGGCGTTTCCGCCCCCTCTGGCTGGTTTGCCAATAGGGACGGATGGGGAGAATAACGGGGCTGGTAAAATTGGCTAAACTGATAGGTGTTTTCTCTATTCCCAGAAACAGCAAAGGGAGTCTAAAACTTTTTTCATACTTAGCTTCCAGGAAGTCTGACTTGTGTGAGTTCTTGAGGACAACGCCAGTCCCCGGGCCTTTCTGTAACAGCCAGTATGTCTCTACAGCTGAGAATTTATAACTGCCATGCACACACAAACACTAAAAACAAAACCAGAAAAGCTGCTGTGCTTTCTAATTTTGAGATAATTAGGAACCTTTCAGTATTCTCATAGGCTGGTTGTGGGGGAGGGGAACCATTTTGCATCATGCTTAAGATAGAATTGTTTGAAAGGCACCCTTGGCTTTTTTGAACGCTTGGGAAAGCTTCGTTGAAATGTTCGGCTTTACAACTTGATTATGATTTTTCCCTTCCTGAGTGTTTATTGCAAGTGACACATGATGTTTGATTGCTTGAAAACTCATGGAATGTTCTTTGAGTTTCCAGATCCTGTATCTTGCTCATTTTTTAATCCCTCACAGCACTTCCGTCCACTGCTTTACACATCATGTGGCTCAGTAAATGTTGGGCTGAATTGGACCCTTCTGTGTTTTCTTTTTTTCCTTCTTGTAAAGGTAACCCTTTGAAATCTAATTTTTCACTTTAAGCACTGGGTGCTTTTAAGGTCCTAATGAATCACATGATGGTGTGTTTTTCTCACTGGCTGGTAACTAGCTCTTTAGGGCATAGAGATAAGGTTTTAATGGATTTTTAAGTTACTTTGGCCTTAAGCAGCTCAACTCAGTAAAGCTTTGTCAAGTAAAAGTAACTAGTGTGCTCTTTCCCACAAGCCAATAAGAACTCCCGTTTTCACTGGCTTTAAGGTAAGTGTGCCTTTAATGCTAGTATAGCAAACTTCCAGAGTAAAAGCCGGACTTTGCCCTGCGTGAATGCTTGTAAAAACAATGTGAGGTTATCAGAAAATGTCAGAACCTCAGGGGGAAGTGCATCTGTATTTTCGCTGGGTGTTCATTCTCCTTTTATAACCGCGTCCCAGAAATGCATACTAAACACCGCGTGGCCAACTGGCTTTTACCAAATGTGAGGTTTTAGCCTGCGAAAGTGCCCTCCACATTAATTCTACCTCTAAAAGCCGCCGCTCACGCACTCCCAGTCTCTGAGGTTTGAAAAGATGCATTATGGTTTTTAAACAACAAGATTTTTCACCGAGCTTAAGAGCCAAATCTTGAGGAGAACGAGCTGTTCCAGCATTAAAAATGACACTGCTGTTTGGAAACAAAAATGGGTTTTGTGTTGTTTTGTTTTTTGCAAAAAGGTCACCCAGGTAGTTTTTCTTCCGTGGCATTTATTTTAATGATCCAAGTAGACCGGAGTCCAGCCCTCTCCAACCCCTCTCCTTCTGCATTTGGTAATTGTTTATGAGTCTCAAATGTCCAGTTCCTTATGCCAGCCAGCCAGCCAGGGAACCCTCTACCATATGGCTTAGGTTTCGGGGATAACATTAAAATGAGTTCCAACAAGCATATCTGTGTTTTCTGCACCATCTGGCCTTCTGACACATATGCAGTAGATCTTTCCTGTCTGGGCTGGCTGATCTGAGTTGAATGATGTAAGCTCATTACCCAGGAAAGACTGTTGTGGAGGTCACACGTCGAGTGGGTGTGTGTGTGCAGTAGTTTCTGCAAGGGTGTGCTTAGGGCTTTCAGATCTTCACATGCAAGCCTTGAGGTCAGACCCTGTGGACCGATCCCAGTTCTGAGGAGCCTCTCAGCTCTGCAGGAATCCGTGGCGTCTCTCCCCTGCAGGTGGCGAGGGGAATGCCGCAGGGCCCATCATGTGGCCCCTTAATCTTTATCCTCTATCAGTGTTTAGTAATTGGCAGACGGTGGGTCCTAACATCTGTGATTCAGGGATGTAAGAGTTTGATATATGTGATCGGTAAAGCAGCTTCGAACTATTCGGGGGGTAATTCAGGACACCTTTCTTGTCAAGCACATACTCAGGGGTTCGCCAGGACTGTCACACACAAATGGTCTTTTAAAGGCTTTGGGAACATGTTGCCAAACGGCCCGGAGAAAAGTCACCCTAGTTGATACCCTTGGCTGGCAGGCAGTGTGACTGCTCACTTTCTTGAACGCCTGCCGACTCCCAGGATTACCATATTTAAAATTTTTTGTCGACTTGCTCGGCAGACAAAAGAAGTACCTAGTTGTCCTTCTCATTTGCGTTCTCTTTAGTTACTTGTGAGGTTGGAAGATGTCCTATGTTTATCCATTATCTGTAATTTTTATTTTGGTAGTTGTGCTGCTTATAGGTTTTTTAAAAATTAGTTTCAAGTGTTAGTATAAAGGTAACACGCGCTCAGAGTTTCGTCCTTGTTAAGGTCAACGTTAGAGATTTTGTTTTTGTAATTGAAGTGTAACTGGCATACGATGTTATATTAGTTTCAGGGATACACCATAGGTATTTGACCACGTTCTGTGCTACTCCGTGCTCACCATGATGTGTGGTCACTGTCACCATACGATGTTATTGCAGTATTATTGACTGTGTTCCCGATGCTGTATTTTTCATCTCCGTGACTTACTTACCTTATAACTCGAAGTTATAAAATAATAATAATCCCCATCATCTCTTTTGACCATCCGCACCTCCCCTCTCTGGCAACCACCAGTTTGTTCTCTGTAGTTAAGAGTCTATTTGGTTTTGGGTTTTGTTTTTTAATTCCATGTTCAAGTGGAAGCATATGGTATTTGTCTTTCTCTGGCTGACTTAGCATAATACCCTCCAGGTCCGTCCGTGTTGGGAAGATCTCATTCTTTTTTATGGATGAGGAATATTCCATTTGATATCTGTACCATGTGAAATATACATATGCCACATTTTTATCCATTCATCTGTTGGTGAGCACTTGGGCTGTTTCCATATCATGGCTATTGTAAATAATTCTGCAGTAAACATAGGGGTGTGTATATCTTTTCTGGTGTTTTCATTTTCTTTGGGTAAGTACCCGGTAGTGTAATTACTAGGTCATATGATATTTCCATTTTAATTTTTGGAGGAACCTCTATACTGTTTTCCGTAGTGGTTGCACCAATTTACATTCCCATCAACAGTGCACGAAGATCCCTGCTTACGGTTTTATCTCACTAATATCCACTTACTGGAGTGAGGAATATCCATGTGGTGGGATACCAGCTAGCCCTTAAGATCATGTTGAAAAAAATATCTAACATTATGGCTATGTATTCATATTACATTAAATGAAAATAAATCAGTAAGAAAAACGTGTGTCATACTTCCAATTTAATACAGCATCAAAGAAGTACATGCATACAACGTCTGTATTTCAGAGTCACGCATTTACACACTTTGCAATTCTGATTACAAGGAAAAAGTACTGACGTTATTTTTGGTGAGCGGCCCCATCATCCTGGTGATCCTCCGGTCTGGGAAGGAGGAGAGGTCTCAGTCTGTTCTAACCTCGTCTCTTGGTTTTGCTGGGGCTGATGGTCCTCCTGCCTCCTGATGGCCCCGCTTCGGTTTCCAATGGGGTTGCACATCCCCCCACCCTTGGCCACATCTGGGTACGTTCCCCCCAACTGGCTTCTTTTCCCTCGAAGTGTCCTTCCTGAAGCAATGTCACTCCCGTAGGTGGTACTCCTGGCTGTCAGAACATCCACCCCCCTACCCCGACTCCTCCACAGGCAGGTGCTGAGTTCCTGGTACTTTCCTTGCCTTGCACGGCTTATCACCCACTCAGTCCTCTCTGCCCTGTACCCTATGATTCTGCAGTTGCTTCCACGCTGTGTTCAGGTGGTAAGGAGTTTCAGAATTCATTTCCCTTCCCAAAAGTACTGACTAGGCTACTTGTTTCATGATAGACTCAAATAAGACCAGAGAATGACCCCTTGGTGATGTCTCCTACCTCTTCTTGCCCTCTGTGTACCTTCCATTGAATCTGTGGTTGGCGGCTTTCAGACCACACAATTATAGTTTAGGAAAGTACATCTGACAATATCTCACTGAAAACACATTAAAAAAAACTAGAAGGAAATACACCAACATATTGATTTTTCCTTGGAATTAATGGAGGCATAGGTAAGTTTTATTTCTTCATGTTCTTTCGTATTTCCCAAATTTCCTACCATGCCCATATAGTCCTTTTTAGAATTCTACAAAGCCTTTTTAAAATTTTAATTAATTTATTTTAACGTTTGTTTATTTTTGAGAGAGAGACAGAGCATGAGCAGGAAAGGGGCAGAGAAAGAGAGAGGGAGACAGAGGATCTGAAGCAGGCTCGTGTTGACAGCAGAGAGCCTGACGATCATGGGGTTCGAACTCCCGAACCACGAGATCATGACCTGAGCTGAAATCAACAGTCTGACACTCAACCAGCTGAGCCACTCAGAAGCCCCTACAAAGCCTTTTTTAAGTGGACTGCTTTTTTCTTTGTCTTAAATGTTGAGAAAGGGGGAAAATGAGTGTTGAGATGTAGTATGCTTTTGGGATTGCCTAAAAATTTTTAGTTGTTCAACGTCATATGCCACCTTCCTTCTCCACCTCACCCCAAATTTGCAACACTAGATCAGGAGTTCTGTGTCTGTCTGTCACCAGCAGGTGGACCTTGGCAAAGGACTAGGTTGAATTAAGAACCCAGGAAAATCACTCTTCTTTTAATGTCTTTGATACTTGTTTTGACATTTATTCTACTTTGATCAAAGTTATCTTCTATTAAGTAACATCATGGCAAGCGATCCTTTCATAGGATGAAACTTGGCATGATACCTTTTTTGGTATTTTTATCTGTGTTGATGATCTAGAAAGATTATCCATGTAAACCTGCCAGGGTTAGATTGCTGACCTGTGAAATCCAGACGTAGGCTGTTTCTAGACAAATTTAACATTTATCCCAGAATCATCTTTTTTGGGAAGGGAAAAGTTTCTTTCTTTCATGTGGCAAGAAATAAAAAGACCCTCCCCCATCCCATTTTAATGTTTTTGTAACATTTTCTCGTCTTTGTCCCTTTGCATTAATATTGTTCATACACATACTACACTTGTGGCCAGAAAACTTCATCTGTTTCACTTAGTATACTTTTCTATTAATATTCTACATATATATTTTGAAAATTCAACTTGTAGATTTACTTAAAATATCAAAATTTTCTATAATTTATTTAAATAGTACTCTCTTGTGGGGTATATTTAGGCTGGTTGGCATTTAAAACCTTGATTTTGGACATTATTTTAGTACTGTGCATGGATAGCATTTATGTCTCAAAAGTTTCTTAGCTGTGCCCATGTGAGGTATGTAGCCTGTGAATGAACTTGAGGGTGAGTGGTCTGTCTTTGATCTTTCATTTTGCTGATCAACAGGATTGATGTGGCTGACCTGGCTGTCTTCCCAAAGGACACACACTATTAATATATCATCTTTCAAATCTTTTATATATGGTTAAAGGAACCAGACTTACTGTGGTGAAATCAATCCAGAAATAGCCCCGCAAATTTTAGCCTCTATCAAATCCCTTTTTTATGGCTTTAAAAGAAAGAAAATCGACAAGTCAAGTTCCCTGTGATATTTGTACATCCTTTGATAAGCAGTAAATTACTCACAAAGGCAAATAGACTAGGGGAAATGAATTAAGGAGGAGGCATCTGACCATATCTTGACCACCTATTCTGTGATGGGCATTGTACAAAATTTTTCATAGTTGCCGCATTTAATCCCAGACAAGCTTGGTAAATAGGTAGTGTCATCTCTACCTTCTGGGGGAGACAGTTGAGTACTGGATGGGTTCAAATCCTTTGCCTCAAGTCTCAGCTAATTAGGAGGTGAGCTAGTTCAGATCTGGGTCTGTTTAATCCCAGAAGCTTCTGCTGTTGGTCTGGCCCATGCCACTCACATCTGGAATACTCCAGTGTGTAGTAACTGGGAGTTACCTGAGGGGGGTGCCATGATGCATTTTATTTCACTATCTTTTTTTTTTTTTTTTTTTTTTTTTTTTACTAGGTTACTGGCTTATAGAAGGATATAACTCTGGAACAGCCAGAGGGAAGAGATGAATAGGGCTGGGAATGGGGAAAGGGCATGGAACTTCCTTGCCCTTTCTAGGTTTGTTGTTCTCTCTGAATCTTCACTTGTTGACCACCCTGGAAGCTCCCCATGATGCATTTTATTTTTTATTTATTTTTTTATTTTATTTAATTTTTATTTAATTTTTTTTAATGTTTATTTATTTTTGAGACAGAGAGAGACAGAGCATGAACGGGGGAGGGGCAGAGAGAGAGGGAGACACAGAATCGGAAACAGGCTCCAGGCTCTGAGGCATCAGCCCAGAGCCCGACGCGGGGCTCAAACTCACGGACCGCGAGATCGTGACCTGAGCTGAAGTCGGACCCTTAACCGACTGAGCCACCCAGGCGCCCCAGCCCCATGATGCATTTTAAATATCAAAGACTTAGGTGTAAAAAAATATATAAAACATTAAAAGTACTGAAACCACTCGGGAGTGGAATGGGGAAGGTCTTTCAAAATGTGACTTAAAAAATCTTAAGCTAAAATGGGGCACCTGGATGGCTCAGTTGGTTGAGCATCCGACTCTTGGTTTGTGTTCAGGTCATGATCTCCCAGGTTTGTGAGTTCGAGCCCCACATTGAGCTCCACTCCAACAGTGTGATGCCTGCTTGAGATTCTCTCTGTCCCTCTCTCTCTGCCCCTCCCCTGCTTACTCATGCGTATACTCTCTCTCTCTCTCTCAAAATAAATGAACTTTAAAAAAAGAAAAATAGGGGCGCCTGGGTGGCTCAGTTGGTTGAGCGTCCGACTTGGGCTCAGGTCATGATCTCACGGTCCGTGAGTTTGAGCCCCGCGTCGGGCTCTGTGCTGACAGCTCGGAGCCGGGAGCCTGCTTCCGATTCTGTGTCTCCCTCTCTCTCTGACCCTTCCCCGTTCATGCTCTGTCTCTGTCTCAAAAATAAATAAACATTAAAAAAAAAAATTAAAAAAAAAGAAAAAGAAAAAAAAAGAAAAAATAATCTTAAGCCAAAAACAAAAAAGAGAGTCATAAATTTGAGGTCATAAAAGTAAAAACAGAACAAAACCTCAAAAAACCCCACCTTTCTCACTACCAAAAATATATCCTAAACAAAGTCAACTTGGGGCAATAATTACAACTCATAATGTAGGTAAAGGGCCAATTCCCCTGTTGTATAAAGACCTCCTAGAACGTGGTGAAGAAAAACCCAACAACCCCGTGGAAAATTGAGGAAAGAATAGGAGAATACAGTTATATGTGGGGCTCAAAACCACCACCCTGAGATCATGACCTGAGCTGAAATCAAGAGCTGGGCACTTAAACGACTGGGCGACCCAGGCACCCCGAGAGTCACACACGATGTTAACGGTTGAGTTGAACTCTTAATCCCAGACTCCCTGCTTTGCTTTGCGCTTACAGGTGGGAATTGGGCCTAATGAACCCGCCGCAGGACCAATGGGTCCAAGTCTGGGAATTCTTCACCGAAACGATTTCTTTAGCAATTGCCTGGCCAGACCTGACTTTTATCTTGATTCCTTTCCCGTCTTTTATTCTTCCACAAATTCCGATCAGATGCCTACCAGGTGTCAGGTACCGTCACAGAGAAAAGGACTTTGACAGCTTCTATGGAGCCTACTAATTTGAATCAAATACTCTAAAGTGACACCAAGCTAGTGAGACAGTGACTGCTTACTTACTCACCTCAAACAGAGCGGAACATTTCTCTGTAGATGAAAAACAATCACTGGGCTTTAAAAATAACTGATTGAAATTATTACGTCCTAACAGCTAATGGGACAGGAAGTGCTGAGCGTTGCCACCATTGCTAGGAGTTTCCTGTGATCCAGAGGCCATGAAAAGATGAGCCACAAATGTAGCCCTGAGATGCTGTTCAGATCATAGTTTCCAGAAGGCCTGGGTATTGAGAAAACCTAGTCTAGTGGCATCTTGCTCCTAAGTGTTGCAGCTCTTCGTTATTCATTGATTTAAATGCTAACCTTTCTTCAACGTCTATTTTTAGTTCAGGGTTGTGCATAGTCTCATCCTGAGATGAGTTAATTATTGCTTAATTGTTCTTCTCTCTTTTTTTTAAACATTTATTCATTTTTGAGACAGAGACAGAGCATGAACGGGGGAGGGGCAGAGAGAGAGGGAGACACAGAATTGGAAGCAGGCTCCAGGCTCCGAGCCATCGGCCCGGAGCCCAACGCGGGGCTCGAACTCACGGACCGTGAGATCGTGACCTGAGCTGAAGTCGGACGCTCAACCGACGGAGCCAGCCAGGCGCCCCCTAATTGTTCTTCTCTTAAAATTTAGTTTTTATTTTTAGTTTTATTTATTAAAAATTTTTTAGTGTTTATTTTTGAGAGAGAAAGGGAGAGGGAGAGAGAGAGCACGAGTCAGGGAGGGGCAGAGAGAGAGAGGGAGACCCAGAATCCGAAGCAGGGTCCAGGCTCTGAGCCGTCAGCACAGAGCCCGACGCGGGGCTCGAACTCGTCAACTGCGAGATCAGGACCCGAGCCGAAGTCGGACGCTCAACTGACTGAGCCGCCCAGGTGCCCCCGTGCGTGTGTGTTTTGAGTTTTCCGTTATTTGGAGTGTCTACCCAGGAGTGGAATTTCTGGGTCCTGTGGTAATTCTGTGTTAAACGTTTTGAGGAATTGCCAGTGACTGTGATTGTGCTTTCTCACTAGCAGCGTATGAGTGTTCTGTTTTCCCCACATCCTCACCAATGCTTCTTATTTTTCACTGTTTTGATTATAGCCGTCCTAGTGGGTGTGAGTGGGTATCTCATTCTGGGTTCCCTTTGCACTGACCTTAAGACCGATGATGTTGAAGGTTTTTGATGTGCTGCTTGGATAATCGCTGAACTCCTACCTATCTCCACTCTATGTCCTAATGCTCTATTTTCCCACAACTATCTGCTTGAGACCATTGAGTCTAATCCTGTCATGCCTGCGACCCCAGAAGGTGGCACAACCTTCACAAAAGACCCAGGACCTCAGATCCAGCCGGCCCCCTGACTTGCATCCCGATGTGACCCTGGATCTCCTTTTCTCACTCTGTTCAACTCCTGAAATGCCTTGCTGTGCTGCTTGGGTTCATGTTCCAGCATCAGACCTAATCCTCTGTGTCTTCCACCTGTTCTCCAAGTGATGATTCCTTCACCTTCTTTGTCTGGAAGCTGGTTCTCCCCTGCAGCCCTCCCACGGGGTGGTGCTTCTCTTCTGTTCCTTCCGGGACGTGGCGGTGGGGTAAGTGACCTCCTTGTTTCTCTTTGCCCCATCCAAAACTTTCTCCCTCCGCCTTCCCCGAAAGCACCTACCTTTGCCTCTCCCGTCATCCTCACACCGTATCCCTACCGTCCCTCCCTCATCCCTTCGTGGTTTGAGATTGTGGATCGCCGTCACTCTCTCCGGCATTTTCCTCCACAGTCGGCCCGGATTCTCTGACCTGTCCGTGTCAGCAACCCCTGCAAACTCCCGCCCGTCGCTTTACCTTTGTCACCTGGCTGTATTCACCTGGCCACACCCCAGCACTGGTTAAACCTTGAATCTTCAGCACTTCCTTCCCCATCTTCACTCGTTAATGGTGACCTTACGTCTGTGTCGCGGAGAAGACAGAAGCAACGAAAGAGAACCTCCACCGGTTTCCTCTGCACCTCTTCCCGCCCACCTGCCCCTGCTCCCCAACACTTGGCCTTCACCTGCTCTGCCCCCGTCCCTGCACTCCTCCGCCTCGCCCGCTCGAGGACATCGTTCTAGAAATTCTCCCTCCTCTCTCCTATCATGTGAGTCTTTTGGACTATTCCTGTAAGAGAGGAAAAGCTTGACTTTCTTTTAGCCTCCTACGTTCTCTGGCAGGAGCCCTGACATGAGGAGGTTTTTTTCCCTTGTTCATCCACGTCTCATCAAAACAATTTCGAGTAAGGCCTGCCTCTCGCATAGATGCTGGAGAACTCGTGAAAAGAGGGGTTAGGACTTGGGGCGTGTATAGCGTCCTAAAAAACAACAACAACAACAACAAAACTAAAGTTTGTCGTGAAGCGACAGAGGAAAAGGACTTTGAGCTTCTAAGGGCCGCAGCTGGTGGAAGGGTGGTGTGGGGGGGGGGGGCAGGGGGAATTAACAGGTGACAAGGGGTAGTGAGGGTTGTGAGGTCTGGTCGCCAGTGGTTCCCGTAGTGCTGCCTCTGGGGGGTAAGAGTCATTAGCGTGTCTGGTGGTGAGGCAGCGTCTTGCCCTTCCTGGTAGAAAGACGGAAGGCACCGAGCTTTTCTCGTCTGCCGCTTGTCCCCTGCCCGCGGCCGAGTATGACCCTTCGGTCAAGGTGATCTGCTTCGTGGTGCCGTGTTCCGCTGTGCTTCATTCCTGTCGGTGCACGAATAGACGAGCTTAAAAACCCCTCTCCCCTCACTCGATGGCACAGTCTGTCCCAAAGGCCCTTTCTCTGCTTCCCTTGCAGAAAACTCCTCAAGAGAATTGTCTGCGTTCGTCGTGTCCACTCTTTCTTAAGCCTCTGCTATCACGGCCTTTTTCTCCACGATTGCCACGGGAACCGTTCTCACGCAGGTCTGGTGGGGGGGGGGGGGTGGACCGAGTGGTCGGTGGCACCGGTCCAGCCGCCACTTTGTCCTTAAAGCACTGTCCTGGACGCAGGACGCGAGTCGCCTGACCTGCTCCCACTGCAGGCCGCCCCTCTGTCTCACTGGTTCCTTCTCATGTCTCTAGTCTCTAAAATGGCGGGAGTTTCTCTCCCCTCTGCTTTTCGCCATCCCCTTGGTGACCTTTGCCAGCGCTGGGGCTGTAAATACCGTGTGTGTGTGGACCACGCCTATGCCCCTGTGTCCGGCTGCCTTGTTCTGTCTCCATTTGGGTGTCTCAGATGTGACTACCTCCGTGTCTCCAAAACAGAATTTTTGAACTTCTCCACATCCCTCTTTCTTGCCCTGCAAAGACCCACAAACACCTGCTGCTCTGTCTTCCAATGCTAATAGACAAGAACCCCATCCTTCCGGTTGTTCGGACTCCGGATCTCAATTCTTTGTCGTTTATTCCATGTTTTCCTGATACTCCCCATTAGAGTCCTAAGACTACATACCTTTGTCTCTTCCATCAAAATATAACCTGGGGCACCTGGGTGGCTCTGTTGGTTGGGCGTCCGACTCTCGATTTCAGCTCAGGTCATGATCTCACAGTTCGCGGGATCGAGCCCCGCGTTGGGCTCTGTGCTGACAGTGCGAAGCCTGCTTGGGATTCACTCTCTCCCTCTTTCTCTGCCCCTCCCATGCATCCCCCCTCCCCTAATAAATAAACTTTAAAAATTACAAAAAATAAAATAAAACCAGCATCTGACCCCTATGACGACATCCACTGTTAACCAGCATCTTGCCTGGAAGCTGTAAGAACCTTGTTTCTGGTCTCCTGGCTTCTGACCTTACTTAGAACACTGTTCTCAGTCCAGCAGCTGGAGGGATTCTTTTTTCAAAGTCCGGTAATGGCTCTCCTTTATTCAAAACCTGCCAGCAGTGAAATGGTCGCCTCAGACTGGAATAGGGCACGAATAAAATCAGCCTGGGACATTATATAGCACCAGGAAAGGAAGTGCCCAAAGGCTCATGGGCGTGTGTCAAAAAGGTAATAGTGGTAATACTTTGGAAGATTTGGAATAAAGAAAAGGTAATCCATGAGGCTGTAATGAGAGCAAAAAAGGAAAAGCAGGTGGTGGGAAGGGAGAATGTCAACGAATGTTTTCGCAGCCCCCAAGGAAATCAGCGATTTGGGCAAAGAACGTTGAGGAGTGCCAGAACTCTTAGGTGGAGGTTGTTGGGGAAGGGGATGTCTGTAAGGTGCGTGCGTGTGTGGTTTTTTGTGTGTGCATTTGTAAGATTTAGAGACTGCTTGCTAATCATGAGGGTGAAAATGTAACCTTCGAGGAAGGTAGCTAGCCGAGAGTTCCTACTTTGAGTGTTCACGGAGCCTCACTCACGGTGGCGTGACTGGACACGGTGACGTGGTTGGTGTGTGTGCTGACCAGCTCACGTGGTGCCACGTGGTTCCTGGGAAGGCTTAGAATTTGTTTGATCAGACCTGTAGAACCGCCTCCTGGTTTACAGAAAATACAGGGGACGGAGGAGCAGGTTAATCGCCACCTCGAGGGAACAATCAGACAAACCCAGGATGTGGGACCTCCACGGATCATAGGTCTTGTTGGGGAGACGTGTCTGACTTTGGGTCGGGTCACGAAATGGCTCAAGAGATCGGGCCCTGCGTTTGGCTCTGCGCTGAGCGCGGGGCCTGCTTGGAATCCTCTCTGCCTTCCTCTCTCTCTGCTCCCCCCACCACCCCAAAAGAAAAAAAGAAAAACACCATGGGCCTTGTCTCTTCATATAGGAGACGTATCCAGAGACTCTGGTGACCTAGCAACCAAATTCTGTACATGGACCTTCGTGTTGTGGACATTTGGGGATTTCTGAATGTGGACTACGTATTAGATAACGTAACGGATTTATTTTTAATTTTATGAGGTGAGATGATGGAATTGTGGACAAATGGAAGAATGTCCCGACTTGTGGGAGACACATGCTGAAGTATATTCTGGGCTGAGGTGTCAGGATATCTGTAACTTAATTGCAAGTGTTTCCGGGCGGGGGGAGGAGGACAAAAAGCCAATATGGCAAAATATTAACGGTTGTTAAATCTCGCAGGTCGGTGTGGGTGTCTGTTCTCTAGAGTTTTCTGAATATTGAAACTTTGAAAGACAATACGTCACCCCCACCTGAAACAAACCCTCTAACGGGCCTCTCCTCACACAGAGGGGAGCCTGGGCTTTACAGTGGGAGTAGCTTTTCACGGGCAGCCCCTCCTTGCCTCACTGACATCTCTTCTCCCTCTGCAACTCCAGTGTCCCTGGCCTTCGATGTTTGTTGGCCACACCAGGCCTGCTCCCGCCTCAGGGCCTTTGCACTCCTGCCATCCTTGCCGTCCTAGGACATCCTTCCTTTGGTTCTGTGCATGGCTTCTTCTTGCTTCCTTGAGGTATTTACTCTAAGATTGTCTTAGTGAGGCCTCCCTAGGTTGCCCATCTATTTAAAACTGCAACCCCCTGGCCCTCCCCCCCCCCATTTTTTGCTCTTTGCCCCATTTTTCTCCATAATATTCCTCACCTCTGACATTGCACATTTGCTTGTTTATATGGTCTGTCTTCCTCTATTAAAATGTCAGCTGTTGTGAGCAGGGATTTTCACGGGTTCATTCATTGCTGTACCCCTTGCCTGGAAGAATGCCCAGGTTAAACCTGCTAATGCTCAAGATGGATTCCCAGTTATTTTTCCCAGAAACTTTAGTCTTAAAAAAAAAAACTGCCTCTGTAAACTGTAAAGAAAATGACACCACTTAAAGGTTGCAGAATGGAATCCATAGGTGAACATTATTTAGCAACTAAAATGATGATTTGAACCGTGAAATCCAATAAAATCTGTTGTATAAAGGCTGCCCGGAGAATGATTTACCGAAAAAAAAAAAAAAAAAAAAAAAAAGATACTTGAGAAGCTTTATTCTACATGAAAATCAATACGTTTAAAGCTTTAGGGGCATGTCTTTGAGTATTTTTTTCTGAATTTCAATACCTCCAATGATGAAGATTGTCCCAATTTACTATTCAGCACAGAACTTTAAAAGAGTGAGGTCGGGGCGCGGGTGGCTCAGTTGAAGTCCGACTCTTGATTTCAGCTCAGGTCATGATCTCCCAGTTTGTGAGATCGAGCCCCGTGTCAGACTCTGTGCTGACAGCCGGAGCCTGCTTGGGTTTCTCTTCCTCACCCTCTTCCCTTCCCGCTGCTCGCACACGTGCTTTCTATATATCTAAAAATAAACATTAAAAAAATAATTAAGTGGGGGTGCCTGGGTGGCTCAGTCGGTTAAGTTTCCGACTTTGGCTCAGGTCATGATCTCATGGGTTCGAGCCCCACGTCGGGCTCTGTGCTGACCGCTCAGAGCCAGGAGCCTGCTTTGGGTTCTGTGTCTCCCTCTTTCTCTCTGTCCCTCCCCTGCTTGTGCTCTTGTGCTCTGTCTCTCCCTCCCTCAAAAATAAACAAACAAACATTAAAAAAATAAAAATATATAGTTGGTCTTCATCTTTCATGGATTCTGTGTCTGCACCTTTGCCTGCTTTGCTAAAAATTTACCTGTAACTCTAGAATCAGTACTCGAGATACTTTCCTGGTCCTTCATGGATGCACGTAGAGCTGCAAAAAAATTTTGAGTCCTTCTCATCCGAGGTCGGACAAGGTGACATTCTGCCTCCTTGTTTCAGCTCTCCTATTCAGTGAATACCCTTTTCACAGTCTGTTTAGTGCCACGTTTTTTGCATGTTTGCACTTAACTGTCGGTGAGTGCTGTTTTAAACGGCCCCCAGAGGTAGTGCTGAAATGCCCTCTCGTGTGTCTGAGGCAGGAAGGCTGGGATGTGCCTGATGGAGGAAATACGTGTTAGATGAGCTTTGTTCAGGTGTGAGTTCAATGTTAATGAAGCAAGAAACAGCACATCGGTGGTGGGGGAGGGGAGGGAAGACAGAGGAAACATGCTGATTTGTATTGAGGCTACTTTGGAAAAATTCCTTTTTTTTTTTTCTTTTTTTCCTCTGGAAAATTCTAAAGTAACATTTGTAACGCATGACTAAATTGTGGAAGAGATGGGGGTCCCTGGGTGGCTCAGTCATGTAAGTATCTGACTCTTGTTCTCAGCTCAGGTCTTGATCTCAGGGTCATGAGTTCAAGCTTTGATGTGGGCTTTGCGCTGGGTGTGAAGTATCCTTAAAAAGAATTATGCAAGGGGTGCCTGGGTGGCTCATTCGGTTGAGCATCCGACTTCAGCTCAGGTCATGATCTCACACTCTGTGAGTGTCTGCCCTGCTCAGAGCCTGGAGCCTGCTTCGGATTCTGTGTCTCCCTCTCTCTCTGCTCCTCCCCTGCTCACGTGCTGTCTCTCTCTCTCTCTCTCTCTCTCAAAAATAAAGATTAAAAAAATTTTTTTTAAAGAATTATGCAAAAGGTGGAAACACAGCTAAATTGGTGGCTTCATGAGATGACAGTCGATTAAAAAAAAACCCCGCATAATGGACAACATTGCTGTAGGGCCAAAAGCCAAAGATTCTTGGGCACCTTACCCAGGGTCAGGAGAATGTTAAATCCTTCTCAGCCAGTGCTGGCTGGTTCACACGTTTCAAAAGGCTGTTCAGCATGAAACCTGTTAAATTTGCAGGTGAGACGGGTTCTGATGATCAGGAGACTCATGAAGAATTTAAAAAATACAGCATAGCCTCGTTATTCACGGATTCTGAACGTGCAGATTCTCCTACTTGCTAAAACGTATTTGTAAGCCCACAACTGATACTTTGGGCATGTTTGTGGCTATTTGCAGATGAACAGAACATCCAAAAACATGTCCCCTGAGGCAGACCTTCCTAGCCAAAAGTCAGACGAGGCATCATCGTTCTGCCTTTTTGTTTCTACTTTCATACGGAGAAGAGCAGTGGGTGAACTTGGCTGGGGGGCAGTTCAGTGGAGTGCAGGAAGCTTTGTATCCGGGGCCAGCTGGATGGGGTTTGAATGCCAGCTCTGGCACCTGTTAGTGGGGTGGCCCCAGGCAGGCGACTTAACACTTCTGAACCTCATTTTCTCTTCTGTAAAAGAAAGAAAATAGAACCTATCAGGATGAGTTGTGTTTAGCATGTAACATTATAACCTATGACATACGTGCACATACTCACACACACATGTGCATAGCTTACCGAGCCCACGTTCAGCTGCCTGTCGCCTCAAAGGTCATCACTCAAGAGACAGGTTTTGATTGGAAAGGAATTTGAGCTGTTTTTCAAGAGGCCGGCAGGGGCGCCTGGGTGGCTCAGTCTGATTTCGGCTCAGGTCATGATCTCAAGGTTCCTAAGTTCGAGCCCCGTGTTGGGCTCTGCACTAACGGGTGCAGGGGTTCTCTCTCCCTCTCGCTGTGCCCCTTCCCTGCTCTCTCTCAAAATAAATAAACTTAAAAAAAAAAAAAGAGGAAGGCTAGCAACCCGGGGAGAAGGCAGACTCTTGTCCACAAGCCCACTTCACGGTTTCTGCCTGGCCCGGGGAATTTTGAAGGGGGTTAGGGTAGTTAATCAGCAAAGGGAGTGCAGTGGCCTCAAGCATTTCTTGATCCTGTGCAGACTTGAAGATGCCCGCTGCAAACATTTTCAGTGCTCGGGTTGTGCGTGGGGGTCTGGTTCTTGTTTCGAGTTGTGCTGGAGTGCTCTGTTCTTTCTGCAAAGGAGGGCAAGGTCTACAGATACAAAGGGAGGTCAGTAAAAGTCATTTGACCTAAAAGAAAAATGTTTCGCTGAAAAATGGCTGGACTGATCAGAAAGCCGAGGTGGCTTCAAACAGACTTGCCGACCTCGGGGGCCTGGGAAGATTCTGGTTCTCCACTCCTCAAGGCCAGTGGCCTGCAGATCACAAGGTAACTTAGCTCTGTTACAGACCAAGGAAGGGCCTGAGGTCAGCAAGTAAGGAGCGTTAACTTTGAAGCAAGTTAACCCTTAAGACCAGCTGGAGTGCTGTTACACACACACACACACACACACACACACACACACACACACACTCTAGTTTGGTATTTGCTCATTCACTGCTCATGGTGACTTCATAGAACATAATTACAGCAAATAAGGAGAATTTACTGTACCTCTTAAGTGTTGTACAAGAAAAGGATTACATGGGAAAGCCGGTTTTCAAGGCTGATGACACTAGCTTGTTTTACAAGGACACCGGCAAACAAACCTCTACGATGCAAATGGACGCGTCCTTGAAGAAAATGTCAGTATAGGCCCGCAGAAGTGTCCCCTTGAACTTCCCTTAAGAGTGATAGCTCGGTATTCGGTATTCGTGATGCAGTGTTTTCATGGAACCTAACTACTGTGAATAAGGAGAATCAGCTGCAATTGATTTGGAAAGTTAGTTTTTCAAATAGATATGTCCGTTGGGGCGCCTGGCTGGCTCAGCTGGTGCACTCTGGATCTTCGGGTTGCGAAGTTTAAGCCCCATGTTGGGCATGGAACCTGCGCAAAAAAATGAAATAGATAAATCAACAACTTGCTTTTTACAACAGATGAGGCAAATGATTCTGCAAGAGAAGTGCCATAGGGTTTACACTGAATATATTGCTTCTTAAATACACAGGTTTTGGGGCACCTGGGTGGCTCAGTGGGTTGAGCGTCCAACTTCGGCTCAGGGCGTGATCTCGCGGTTCGTGAGTTCGAGCCCCGCGTCGGGCTCTGTGCTGACAGCTCGGAGCCCGGAGCCCGCTTCGGATTCTGTCTCCTTCTCTCTCTGCCCCTCCCCGCTTGTGCTCTCTCTGTCTCTCAAAAATAAATGTAAAAAAAAAAAAAATTAAAAAATACACAGGTCTTAGCATATCTGGCTAGAGTAACAGGATAGAAATTCCCTGTCTGTTCACTTTCCCACTGGTGTTCATTATCACCATGGTCAGCCTTCGTTGAGCGTTTCCTACGTTCCGTACCATGGTCGCATTTAATCTGCAGCACGGTAATTCTGGTAGTAGTGACGATAGTAGGAACCACGGCTGCCACAAAGGCTTTTGCACGACGCTTGCTGCGGATTGGGACTATTTCCGGGTGGTTCACAACGGTTGACTCATTCATTCCCCACAACATGTCTATACAGTAAGAACTACGATGAGTTCCATTTTACAGATAGGGACACTGAGGTCCAGAAATACTGAACAGCATGTCCAGGGTTACACGTGGTGGTCCTGAGCCTGCACACCCTGACCCTACACTCTGCCGCTCCTCGGGGTTGGGGGTGGGGTGGGATGGGGAAGGCTCTCCCTCCACCAATAAGCCGATTCACTAGGCAATTGTACATGCTTTCTGCTTTTTCTTTACGTGTTAATTTTCCATGATGCCAAGCTCAGATGAGTGCCTGCGGGTACTTTGGCTGATCTGTTTTTATGGATCACAACATGGTGAATGTTAGACAAAAACGACTCCTGTTTCTCAGACGGGCTTTGCAGATAGACTGACCTGTTTGCCAAGGAGAACTGACCACACAGGGTAAAGGGTTAAGGATTATGGCCTGTTGTAGTTGCCTTTTCTTTATCTTTAAAATTGTTAACGGGAAGCGGGCGGGACAGATGAGCAGCTCATAAGCTTTGCTTCAGGTCACCATCTCCTGGGTTTGTGGGTTTGTGAGTTCGAGCCCAGCTTCGGGCTCTGTGCTGACAGCTCAGAGCCTGGAGCCTGCTTCGGATTCTGTCTCCCCCTCTCTCTGCCTCTGCCCCTGCTTGTGCTCTCTCTCTCAAAAACAGACAAACATCAAAAAAGTATTTTTAATTGTTAATGGGAAGTGGCCTGGTATTAAAGTATAGTGGGTTAGGGGGAGCCTGGGTGGCTTAGTTGGTTGAGTGTCTGACTTCGGCTCAGGTCATGATCTCTCAGTTGGTGAGTTCGGGCCCCGCGTCAGGCTCTGTGCTGACAGCTCAGGAGCCTGGAGCCTGCTTTGGAGTCTGTGTCTGCCCCTCCCCCACTCATGCTCTGTCTCTGTCTCTGTCTCTCTCTCTCTCAAAAATAAACAAATATTAAAAAAAAAAATTTTTTAATGAAAAATAAAGTATGGTGAAGTTAGTATAAAGAGGAAGAACAGATATTTTTTCTTTGGTTGAAACTTGAATGGTGGCCTCTCAGGACAGGAATGGGAGAACATGGCATCTCCCCCAGGAGCCCTCTCTTCATGCTGTCTCCTCATCTGTACTAGGAGTTCGTAGCCTGGCCTCCCTGAGCCTACAGATTTTAATTTCGTTTATTGATTAATTTATCATTGGCCACAAATCTCCTTGAGAAGCTAATGAAAACCAAGGACTCTTTCCTCGGGAGGAATATCTTCCCAGGCACATACCTGGTCATTGAATGCATTTGGTGGGTATTCCCAGACCTCCTGAGAAGCCCATTAAGAAGGCATCTTAGGGTTCATGGATTCTGAGGCCGGGCTGCTGAGCGAATGGCCAAGAAAGAATTCTTGAGATGTTTTCAGTGCAAAAGGTGATTTTATTATAGCACAAGAACAGGACCCTTGGGCAGAAAGAGCTGCGCTATGGTTTTGAGGAGCAATTGATTATATACTTTGAAGTTGGGACGGAGGTAGAGATAAAGGAAGTCTCTAAAGGGATTTCCATATGTTAAAGGAGACTTACAGGATCCTGGAGGTCTGGCTATTGTCAAGCTAAGGTTTTTATTTTTTATTTTTATTTTCATTTTTATTTATTAATTTTTTTTTAACATTTATTTATTTTTGCGAGACAGAGAAGGAATGGGAGAGGGGCAGAGAGAGAGGGAGACACAGGATCCAAAGCAGGCTCCAGGCTCTGAGCTGTCAGCACAGAGCCCGACGCGGGGCTCGAACCCACAAACTCTGAGATCGTGACCTGCTGAAGTCAGGCACTCAACCGACTGAGCCACCCAGGTGCTCCAAGGAAATTTAATTTTATCTACATTTCTCTTGCCTTTGTTCTCATGAGATTCTAGAACCTTCTTTCTTAGGTTTTCACCCTTTAAAAAGACCTGACTGAAGTAAAGCAATTATGTTTCTTTGCTTTTGTCTGGAATTAGATGAGTGTTTGCTGGGTACTTTGGTTTTCTTATGTGGATAAATTCTTGAAAGCAAGAAGTCTGTGCTGACTGAGGTGGGGTTCCTTAGTGGTATAAAGGTTGGGAACCGCTAACCTATATGGGGCCTCTGTCTTCATTAGTCTCAACTTTCCCAGAATCCTTTTTTTTTTTTAATTTTTTTTAAAGTTTAAAATATTTGAGGGAGAGAGAGAGAGAGAGAGAGAGAGCAAGTGGGGGGGGGGCAGAGAGAGAGAGAGAGAGGAAGAGAGAATCCCAAGCAGGCTCTGCACTGTCAGCTCAGAGCCCAATGTGGGACTCAACCCCACCAATCGCGAAATCATGACGTGAGTTGAAGTCAGACACTTACCTGACTAAGCCAGCCCGGCGCCCTTGTTGGCCCTTGCGTATTCTCCGGAGGGCTTGGGACCCACCAGGCCAGGGGGTGTATGTATCTATAGCTGCCATTTTCCTTGGAGAGGGCCGTGTCTGGCAAAGCTGTTCATCCTTCCGTCAGCAGGGGGCAGCAATTGAGTGGGTAAGAATGGTCATTGTTGTTCAGCCTAATTGCAGAGGTGTAGAGCTCTTTAGAGATGATCAACCCAGTGGGAAAGCTGAAGAAATTGTTCCTAAAATAAATGCAGCTCAATTAAAATCGAGTGTATTTTTCAGTTTGAAGTAATATTTTAAACTGTTTCTGTCTACTCAAGGAATTGCATCTTTAAAATATTATTATACTTTTTGGCTTTCAGTGCTTTGCGGTGGGTTGGACAGTAACGTATACAGTCAGGATCTTCTGAGGAAGCCAGTGAGCATTTCCTCACGCTGAGGGTTACCTTCTATCGGTACTAAATTTACATGAAAATAGAGCCAATTTATCCCAAGAGTGGAGTATGTGTTTACATTTTAGTTATGGAAGGAATTACGGCATGTGTTTATTTTGCAGTGGGGAATTGTGAGAAAGTATCTGGAAGAGGAGCTAATATTACATGTTTTCTAAAAGGTTAGTTTAAAGATGGCAAATTAGCACTACCCAGCTAAGTCTAAAGGGGGATACTCATTTCTAAGTACTGAATTGAAGGAGAAAAGGCATTTTCTCTCAGTAAATGTTCAGATTCGCCCAAATTGGGCTGCCCCGACTCTGCCACAAATACAGCAAATGAAACACAGAGCATTTCCACCGGAAAAAAATAAACCTGGAAACCTGAAACAGTGCCCCAAAGCCTGAAGGCTACACTTAGCGAGTTATTGAAAATGTAGCGTCTCTCTGTACCAGCCAGGCGCTAAGGGGATGTGGGGCTGCTCCCTGGACCTCACCAACTTGAAGAAAAGGCACCTGCTCATGAGAGGGCCTGGGAGAGACTAGGGGCGTGGTGGTGGTGGTAACTTTTGGGTGGGGAAGTACAAGCTTCATGGAGAAGCACTGCTTTGCTCCAGCCATTGGAAACCTAGTCGGATTTTGACTGCCAAGGACGAGGAGGAGAGGATTTCTAGGCAAGATGTCACCCGAGAGAAAGTCAACAGGTGTAGAGC
Organism: Leopardus geoffroyi; assembly: GCF_018350155.1. Taxonomy (NCBI): domain Eukaryota; kingdom Metazoa; phylum Chordata; class Mammalia; order Carnivora; family Felidae; genus Leopardus; species Leopardus geoffroyi. Next base: position 147,745,192 of record NC_059333.1, on the reverse strand, counting down.
TGCCCAGGTGTGTAGCGTGTTTGTGGGGAAATTAGGGACAAGGTATACGAGCCACCTTTTTTTTTTAATTTTTTTTTTAACGTTTATTTTTGAGACAGAGAAAGACAGAGCATGAACGGGGGAGGGTCAGAGAGAGAGGGAGACACAGAATCTGAAACAGGCTCCGGGCTCCGAGCTGTCGGCACAGATCCCGACGTGGGGCTCGAACTCCCGGACCGTGAGATCATGACCTGAGCTAAAGTCGGACGCTTCACCGACTGAGCCACCCAGGCGCCCCACGAGCCACCTTTTGTGCACGTTACACATGAATTCTGTTTGGGGATCCTGTGCTTTCCAGAGTGTTATCAGGGCCAGACCTTCCCTTTTTACGTCTCCCGTTTGGTGATGGTCGTGGGAAGAGAAGGATTTCCGTGAAAAAGAGAACCGTTTGAATCACAACTGCGTAGGGAAAACTACAGAGAGCTCTTGAGGGAGAGTTAGCTAATGTAGCAAAACCCAGTGCTTCTTGGTACTAATTTTAATTTCCATAAAGTTAATAGATACATTAGATCCGTGAACCTAATATGAGGAAATAGGTGACAGCTAATTCCAGACTTTGGAAATCGTCAGGAAAGGTACACACTGAGAGGGTACTGTGGATTGAGCCCTCGTCTCTTCTTAAACTCTTTTTAAACCGTGGATTTTGCATTATTACATGGTACTACAACTAAACGAGATGGGGTGGTCTGGGCTCACTTGGAGCTCAGTGTTTACATTTACAAGAAGTTACTCTATTTCTGGAACCCGCTGACAGGAAGCTGTGTAACTTTGGCATTCATGTCATACCAGCTTACGTTTAGGGAAATGCCTCGTTATTTTGACTAGTTGTTACGGATGGGAGCATTGACTGGTGTCCCATTGGACACATATATTTTCTTGTGAAGTGAGTTTTTAAGATATTTGCAAATAGTGTGTATCTTTCTATGTCGTGAATATCAGAATCTTAGATGGGGTTAAACATCACAAAAGTGGTGGAGGGGCTACCCCTTAGGAAGAGGAGACCCTGTAGTGAAGGCATAGGTCAGTGTTGGCTGGCTGGACCAGGGCAGGCATCTAATCCACAGCCAGCCAATCATATTTACTTCCTCTCAAATCTGAATTGGGAAAGAAAGGAAGCCAGACTTGTGAGACTGGGTAGATTCAGCTCCCCAGTGGCTCTGCTGGGATTTGGACAAGGGAGGGAAGTTTTCAGATGAGCCAGAAGAGAGAGTAAGAAGGTGGGAAAGCCAGAGACTTTAAGAGGTAAGAGACTGTGATATCTCTGAAAGACAGAGAGCAGCCCTTTCTAGTAAATTCTGGGTACCTCCTTCTTGTATCCATGTAACAGATCCCCTTCTTGAATTAGCACGGGTGAATTTCTCTCCTTTGCCGTTAAACACTGTCTTCGATGGTGATCAAGAAGACCCAGGGAAACATGCAAGAAAAGTATGAAACCTTGTCCTCTGTCCTCTGATTACTGAAATCCTCTGTCTCGACATGGCAAGAAGAAAATCAGTCCGTTCAGAACTGGTATTGTACGTACTCCTTTCACTTGTCAATTTTTAATGCCTGCTGGTTGACATTTAGATGTGATTTGGATACCTGTGTTCATATGGGTTCATCTCCTAGTGGCACTCAGACCTTCTTCTTTAATGCCAGGAAGTGGGGAAGATGGCCAGCTCCCAAGGAGATGCCTAGGTGCTCTTTTTCGTATGTGCATTTACTCATTCTTTTTTTAAAGGTTTATTTCGAGAGAGAGAAAAAGAGAGAAAGCACAAGTAGAGGAGAGGCAGAGAGAGAATCCCAAGCAGACTCCACGCTTAGTGCAGAGCCCGACGTGGGGCTGAAGCTCGTAACTGCAAGATCATGACCTGAGCCGATGTGAAGAGTTGGAAGCTTAACCGACTGAGCCACCCAGGCGCCCCATACTCATTCTTCTAACCCACATTTTCTGCCTGCGGTTTGCCAGGCTCGTCCTAGATGCTAGGAAAACAAGAGTGAACCAAAGAGAAAAAAGGTCCTCATCCTCGTGGAGCTCAGAGCCCGATAAGGGTGGGAGAGCTTAACCAATGGAGGACATAACACAAACATGATGGGTCCTGTGGGTGATGGGGATAATGACCTTTTGGGGACATGATGGAAGGCTAGCTGGTGAAAGCAACCTGTAACGTGGTCTGAAGAAAGAGTTAGAATTAACCAGGAGAAAGGCTTCCATGGACTGCTTGGAAGTTGAACCTGGAACCCATCCAGGTAGGGCCTTGTTTCTCAATATCAGATAGATTATTTTAGAGGCTAGAAGGAGTTTGGGACTGTGGCGTGCCCATAGATGTCTAACGTGCAGTTAAAATGTCCTTTTCTCTCTGGGAGATTGGTACTGGAAGAGACTCAAAATTAAGGCTGAAGTTCCAGGGCTTAAGATAAAGTGGAAAATACCTATTCTTCTTTGAGTAGAAGTAGCAACACCAGACTTGGGGCAGTGGGGAGAATTTCTTGGATATGCTGGAGAACCATGCCAGTGTGTTAAAACTTCTTGGAACTCGCCTCTTCCCTTCCTCTCTCTCTTGTTTCTTCCCTCCCTTCCTCTTCTGCCACTTTTCTCCCCCCATCTTCCTCCCTACACTCCCCCTTCCTTTCTCTTGCCTTCTCTTCTCTTTCCTCCCTTTTTTCTCCATTTATCCACCCAACAAACGTTTGTCGGGCATCTCTTGTGAGTAGAGTCCTTTGATGAATAAGGTCTTGTGGGCCCTCCCCACAACATGGCGGTGGCTGAATTGATTGGTTCAGTCAGCAGGCTGGGTCCTGGAGTTAGTCATGCATGGAACTGATTATAATTTAATAAGTTCTATTTGTGTGTTTATTGATATGACTAGTGGCCATGCATTGCACACTCTTACACTTGGCTTTCTTAAAAAGTGTGCGCCAGAGTCTTGAGGAAGTGAGGAAAATAGGAATGGATCCATGCCAGTTCATTCTGTTGCTGGAAAGCAGTTTTCAACGCAGGCCTCTGCAAAATGTAGTTAGCTCTTTTGTAAAGTGTGGTGTATTCTATATCATTATTCTATCTCTTATTTGAGCACCTTGAGCATTACATTGTAAGCAGTTTGTGTGCAGGAATCGTGTTCTCTCTTTTGTATAATGGTGACTGCAGTGTCATTTACTCGGTGGAGATACGATAAATATTAATTACTGGTGGCTTATCCCTCAACATAATTTTCCTTGTCAGATTAATGAAGCAGATTCCTGATAAATGCGTTTGTCTCTCCAGAGTTTCATTTGCCAAGCCTTAAATGCTATAAAGGATTTGCCTGGAGGCAAAAAGTTCTTGTCCAACCCCCCCCCCCCCCTTTTCAAGTGCCCTTTGGAGATGCATTTCTTTCCTGAAAATAATTGGCACAAGTGAAATTAATTTTAGCTGGAAAAGAGAACGCAACTGTTATATTCTTGTCTGCTACTTTGGGTTGATATTGGAACTAAAAACAATAATTAAGTTTTGAAAGAGAGTAGCAGGCATTTGGTAGGTCGAGCGAAGGCCCGGTGTGAAATAAATATGTACTACCAAGCTGAGGATAGGATACAGCTGTCTATTGGCAGGTTTCCTTCAGGAATTCTTAAAAACAAGCTCCTCTCTCTGCAAAATAAAAGAATTTCCCAAAATAGAGATTAAGTACCAAGAAAATGAGAAGTTCTTTGAGAAAGGCCGAGCATGGGTGTGGAATATGCGTGAACACAGGTAAAGCAGGCTCGAGAAAATGGTTTAATTTCCTACTTGCTAATCTTTGGGTGGTGGAGTTCACGTTCTCCAGAAGGTGAAACCTGATAGGCCAGCGAGTGTTTTTGAGACGTGGCTGGTCAGCCAGAAGACCTCTGAAGCGGATCAAAAAGACAGCCTTTCAGTTTCCGTTGTTTTACGTACGGGACGTATGTTCAATAGTTTCTGACTAGAAAATGGCCGAGAGGAACTTAAACGCTTACTGAAGCTTCCACTGCTTTTGCAGGACAAATACTTACCCTTGACTCTTTAGGTTTTGCTTATGAATCACTCTTTCTTTCTGGGAATTTTACCCAGCATTTATGGTCTAACCTGTTCTCGGTCAATTCAGAGTGAATTGGCCTGTGGATCAGCCAGCTTGCTCCCAAGCATCTCCTTCCTTTTAGGTAGAAGTTAGTGCCTGGTGGGCACCAAACTGTGTGTGTGTGTTTGTGCACACGCGCACAGAGCGCATGGTGGTGTCCTCGTGCCCCTTGGGAATGAGGCACGGGGCAGAGAAGTTTGGATCCAGGACAGTGGACTTGGTCATGACATCTCCACGTCCGTGGATTATGATTCGGGCCCCAGCGTTGTGTAAAAGGAGGGTCACGATAACCATCCCTTCCCCGTGGGCCAGGGCAGGGCTGGGAAGATAGGAGATTGTGACCATGTAAAGGAAGAGCGTGAGAAGAGCGGGAAACGTGGTTCCTGATTTCTGCTTTGCTCTTTAGCTTCCGTGTTGGATTCAGGTTCAGATGCCGGGCCCGGGGCAGGCTTGGAGAAGGTGGCCAGATGCCCTTCCCTTGTCCTGGGGAAGGACGACGTTCAGGTGAATCTGCTCCCTCTGGCCCTGTGAGGCTTTGGGGATCTCGGGAACAGTTTCCCGTTGTTGCATTGTCCCTGGGACCTTTTAGGAGAGAAGTGTGGTGTCGTCGAGAACTTTCTGGATCCACGCGATTCTCCCAGTAGCCCTTTCACTCCCTTTGCTCGGGACTTGAGCTTTCTCTTCCGGGGGTGGTCCCGCCTTCCACATTGTTGCTTCCACCCGGAGGACAGGGACACCCTCTGGACTCCCCTTCATCTTACTTGCTTGAGTTTTCTTTACTGGGTAGGGAAACTTCCTGTTTATAGAGTATAGTTGACGTATAACATTGTGTAAATGTAAGGCGTACAACACGTTAATTTCATACGTTTCTGCATTATAACAGGATTGCCCTTGTGGTGGTATTTAGTGCCTTTGTCACATTATATAATTATCCTTTCTTTTTAGTTGGTTGGAGTAATTAAGTCCTAGCCTACTAGCAAGTTGGATGATTATAGTCCCATATTGTCTAAATTAGCCATACCGCGTACTAGCTCTCTGGGACTTATTAACAGCTTATTGCTGAATACGGAAACTTCTTAATCTCTCTTTACTTCACATTTGTTGACGGGCGTGTGCAACGAATTAAAAAAATGAGTTGCTGTTTTTATGTTTTGGGGTTTTTTTTTTGAGGGGGGTGATGCGGGGGAGGATTACCAGTGGAATCGGTTAAGAGAAAAAGGTGGTCAAGAGGGAGAAAGAGGACAGCTCCCACACTGCTGAGGGAATACAAATGGAGAGTTTTTGCAAGGATGAGCTGGCAGTGTTTATCAAAAATTTAAAATTAATGCTAAGTACCCTTCAATCCAGCAATTCCTCTTCTAAGAGTTTATTTTAAGAAAATCATTATAAATTTATGCTGGGATTTAGCTAGAGAGAAGTTTGTTGAATTGTAATTTGTCACAGAGAAGAAAAGACCTCTTTGTGATGTCCAGCAGCAGGAGGGAACCGGGAAATAAATTGTGGCACGTTTGTGTGATAGAATGGTCTGCAGCCTTTTTTTTTTTTTTTTTTTTTTTTTTTGAGAGAGAGAGCACACAAGTGAGCGAGGGGGCAAAGAGAAAGGGAGAGAGAGAGAGAGAGAGAGAGAGAGGAGTGGGGTTCACGCGATGTGGGGCTCAAACTCCCGAACTGTGAGATCATGACCTGAGCCGAAGTCAGACACTTAACCGACTGAGCCCCTGGTCTACAGTCTTTTTTATATACAGTATTGTCAAAATTTATTGACACGGTATATGGAATAAGAAAAGGTTACGAGCGGTACTGGGATGCACAACCATTTTCATTAAAGGTACATGCAGAAATACGTTGTAAGCACGTATGCCGAAATCGTAACGTATCTTTTTCTGCTTTGGGTTGTGTTACGGTATTGCTTCTTTTGATTATTTGTTTCTTCTGTGATAAGTATTGCTTCCGTACAAGGAAAAAAAGAGGGAGGAAAGATGTCTTCAGTGAAAACAATGCGGAATAGGGGGTAGTAGCCTGCTGTGGGCGGTGCTTCTGCCCGAGTCCAGGTTTAAGGGTGTGGTGCCCGGGAGGCCAGCCTTGTTTCCAGAGAGTTCCTGCTCCTACGTCTGTGCTCAGCACCCCGTCCTGGCCTGTGTCTTTGTGTGTGGGAAGCAGAGAGTGCAGATAAGTGCGTAATGAAGAAGACTGATTAATTACTGATCCCTCGCCTTCTACCCCAAATCCTGCTGTTGGCCATAGGGTTCTCTTTGAGGAGATAAGGGAGAACTCCTTTTGTATCGTGCACCCCTCATTACTAACATGTTGACACTTAGTATTGACACACAGAATTAAAAAGTAACAGGGTTTTTTTTTTTTTTTTTAATTTTTAATGTTTCTTTTTGAGAGAGAGACAGAGACAGAGTGCAAGCAGGGGAGGGGCAGAGAGAGAGGGAGACACAGAATCCGAAGCAGGCTCCAGGCTCCGAGCTGTCAGCACAGAGCCCGATGCGGGGCTCGAACCCACAAACCGTGAGAGCGTGACCCAAGCCGAAGTCGGAGGCTTAACCGACTGAGCCACCCAGGCGCCCCAAACAATACTAGCTTTTAACCTGTGTGTAGGCAACTTCTGTTACATAATCCTGAAAACGCTTTCTCCACCTCAGTTTTTCCTGCGGCATAAATTACATGAGGACACGTGATGGTGGGTTTGCAGGGAAGGAGCTTTGACGCTAAAGCCAGGGTCTGCTTTGCCAGGGGTTAAAAGTCTTACACAGCGCAGCCGTTAAAATGAGGTCTGTCCTTATTGATGTGGAAAGATAACTGTGGTGTGTATGTTAGTTTTCCAGGGCTTCAGTAACGAAGTACCACAAACCCAGTGGCTTAAACAATAGAAATTTCTTGTCTCACAATTCTGGAAGCCAGAAGCGCAAAATCAAGGCACTTGGCAGGGTGGGTTTCTGCTGATGTCTAGAAGGGAAGGATCTGTACTGGTCTGTTTCCTTGCTTTATCGATGGACATCCTCTCTGGGGCCTCGTCATCTGCCCTCTGTGTCTGTCGGGGTCCAAATTTCCTCGTTTTATAAGGACACCAGTCATACTGGATCACAGTTCCCTCTAACGTCCTCACTTTAACTTAATTTCCCTAAAACGAGCCAATCTCCGTATAAGGTCACTTTGGAGGTACTGGGGTTAGGACATCAACATAGGGGTTTGGGGGGGAGGACACAATTCAGCCCACAACAATGTATTTTCCCACTATTAAAAAAAAAACAAAAAGGGGCGCCTGGGTGGCGCAGTCGGTTAAGCGTCCGACTTCAGCCAGGTCACGATCTCGCGGTCCGTGAGTTCGAGCCCCGCGTCAGGCTCTGGGCTGATGGCTCAGAGCCTGGAGCCTGTTTCGGATTCTGTGTCTCCCTCTCTCTCTGCCCCTCCCCCGTTCATGCTCTGTCTCTCTCTGTCCCCAAAATAAATAAACGTTGAAAAAAAAAAAAACAAAAACAAAAACAAAAAACACCAAACTGTACCCGTCGGAGAAATCTCAAACATAACACATTAGAGAAGATGATGTTGAACCTCCATGTCCCCCCCCCCCAGCTGCAGCACCCCCAAAGCCAACGTGGTTCTATCCTTACTCCTCCCCACTCTCCCTGCCCCTTTCCAAAATCTCAGATTATTTTTAAGTCAATCTAAGGCATCACAGATGATTCATTCTAAGTGATAAAAAGTTAAAAAAATTATTTATAAGGGATGATCCTTTTAAAATAAGATAATTTGTGCACGATAAGTTAGAAGAGTCAGAGTAATGCCAGACTATGAATAGTGTTTTTACTTATTTCTAGGAAGTGGGATTACAGGTAATTTTTACTTCCTTCTTTGTAACTGTTTTCCCTGACTGATTGTGTTGTGATGGTGGCTGATGGAGTGAGCCAGCTTTTTGCAATCAGGAAAAAACAAAAAAACAAAACAACCCCCCCCCCCAAAAAAACAAGCTATTTCCAGGTGGTAGCAAAGTGGGGGGGGGTGAAGAAACCATGGAAGAAAATTGATCATAATTGTTTTATGAGGCAGGAAGTAGTATTTTGCTTCCAGAATATAAGAAGGGTAGAGGAGGAAGTACACAGGGCCGTGTCTCGTCGTGTAGGGGATACTGGAATGTGGGGACAGCCATGACAGGTGACCTCAGCCAGCACATCGGGCCTCTGTGAAGTTTTCCTCCAGTTTCCTGTTGGAGAAGTGAAAGTGACAGACCGACGGAACCCTACGAGTCATTTGGCTGTGAATGCGATTATCTCTTATTTCTTGAACATCTCAGTATGGGTTTGCTTTCTAGGAGTTTGAAAAGATAAAATCTGCATTTCATGTGTGTGCAGTGAGGGGTTATTATTGGGGTTGGTGAGGAAATGATTGTAGAAAACCCAAAGGTGGAAGATGGGACAGGAATCCGTTTTTAAGAAATAGAGCAGACTCATCCCACATCTTCAGGAAGTGGTTGGATGTGTATGTGCATATTTCAGAATCTTGCCTTTGCCTTCTGCTCTTGCCCAGCATGGGCTCATTTATAAATAGCACTGAAGCTTGATAGCAATCACGTACTTATTTAAGCTTTGGAGGGACCAGAACAGACTGGGTCTCCTTCATCTCTGGATTGGTCTTTCAACCACTCTTTTATTTTTTTAAATGTTTTTCATGTTTGTTTATTTTGAGAGAGAAAGGGCACAAGCAGGGGAGGGGCAGAGAGAGGAGACAGAATCCCAGGCAGGCTCCGCACTGTCAGCATGGAGCCTGACATGGGGCTCGATCTCATAAACTGTGAGATCATGACCTGAGCCAAGATCAAAAGCCCGACGCTCAATGGACTGAGCCACCCAGGCACCCTGATCTTTCAACCACGCTTGTCTTTGGTTTCTGTCCCCCTCATCTCATATAATAAAGGCCAGGTGTCAAAATGTTGAATTTAAGAATGCCATTAGCCTGTCCTGCCTCCCAGGAATGGGGTGAATGGAGAATTCTGGAGCCATGGCTTAAGTTATTTAGTGATGGTCAGCATCAGTGATGACACCATGAAGCCCAGAGCAAAGTGGGTTTCTCTGTCAATTTTCTAAAAGGAAGTGTAGCTTCTGTTACCAAAAAGATGAATGGATAGTGCTCAGCACTCTTCCATTTGGCCAGTTCAGATCTGCTTACAAAGCAGTCTTCAACTTGGAAGTGGAAGTAGGATGTCTGCACTTTCATAGCTTTGCAAAGAAGGCAGACTTTTATGTCCTAAGGCGTAACAATGACTCCAGCCCTGATTCTCCCCTCCACCACCCAGAGCTGAGGGTAAGGGGAGATCCTTCCAGAACAAGCACCTGTTGAGAAAGCCGAAGATGCTCTCTCCCCCGCTGGAGGCACCAGGTCTGGGGACCCTCCTTCTGTCCTCTCCACACGAGCGGGACCAGTGGAGGCCCTTGAGGCAAGAGATAAGCTAAGCAGATCAAAATAGCACCACAGAGGCTCTGAAGTTAATTGCTCTTGAAGGCACACGCCATAAAAGTAGCCTGCACGCTAAACATAAACTTGATTGCCTACTAAGAAAAAAAATTCAAATCAGACTTAAAATCTCCTAACATGATAGCCAGGATGTCTAGGCTACAATAGAAAATCACCGTCCTGCCAAGAACCAGTAAAATCGCAACGTAACGTGAATGAGAAAAATAACTATCTGCTGCCCAAACCGAGGTGGCTCAGATGTTAGTTTTATTGGAACAAGTTGCCACGCTTATCTGTGCATACCTGGTCTGACTGCTTTCAGGCTGCAGTGGCAGAGTCCGTGTCTCACACGGACACCCAGTGGCTCCAAAAATCCTTAAATATTTTCTATCTGACCTTCTACAGGAGTTTGCTGACCCCTGCACGAAGGCCATCGAAGACCTAATGGTCAATTTTTTTTGGAGATATTTGCTTCTCTCCCCCTCCCCCCCTTTTTTTTTCTTTCCTTTGGTTTATATTCTAGAGCATTATGTTCCTTACACTGGTTTCTCCATTCTCATCCTGTGTTTTCTTAACTTTCTTCTTCTTTGTAACCTCGTGTGTGTAGCCCGCAGCCTCCCGCCATTGGAGATGGACCCCATTTCCTCCCATTCATCTTTGTCCCTTATGGCCACTGTCAGCTTTCTGAACCCTATTGGGAGATTGTGGATTTGGTAAGATCTGTCCACTAGATGAGGTTTTCTTTCTCTTGCTTATATAATAAGCCTTGAGAGATTTTTGGGGTCTGCATGGTGTTTAGGACTGTGTTTGGATGGATAGAGAGAGGTGTCCCAAAGGGGCCCAGGACCCCGCCTAAAGAGACTCTTGGTAGGTTATCATTCCAGGGAGGTGCTGTGCCAAGAGGGAATAAGAAGGAAGGTCGGATGTCAGGTAGGAAAGTCAGCAGGGAGAAGAGATTGTTCAGGTGTGAGGCCAAGACTTACCGTGCTCCGACACTCAGGAGTTTGGAGGAAATCTTTGGAGATTGGAATGTCAGCTCTCCAAATATCAACCACACAATCTGTTGACGAGGCAAAATGACCTTTATTATTTACCACTGTAAAGGAGAACACATCCACAGGGCATTGTCCGTGTCTCTGAGTGGGGAGGGCAAAGTCAGAATTCGAGAATTTGAAGTTTGGCTTACAATACAGGGGCTTGATTCCAGTTAGGTACAGATCAAGATACAACAGTTCGGGATTGGTGGGAAAAACTAGGCAATGATTTTGAGGCAAGGCATTCAAAGGATTTTAGGGTACAAACTGTTGACAGTTTCCTTTACAGATTTGATGGACGTTTCAGGAAGCTTCTATAACGAGCTATCAAACCATTTTTGGGATGGGAGTCTCTTGGAATATTAAAGTAATGCTAATGAGGACAGTGGAATAGTAAATATATGTCAATGGAGGCAGTAAGGTCTCTGTGTGTTTGTGTGAATGTGTCTGTGTGTTCTAAAGATCCTTGGAGCGTGGCTTTGAACCTTAACTGAGGACTTTGGCCACGTGAAGAGGTGCCTAAGTCCGCCAAGAACTGATCCCTGACCCAGAGGGGAGACTTAAAAGCGGCTTCTGAATTCCACCAGGTGAAGGGTAAATGCTAAACCAAGGCCACCTTGAAGTTGGCATCTAACTGGTCTACTTCCAAGCCTGACAGATTGAGTCACTGAAGGTACTGGGAATCTGTGAGCCCGGGAGGGTCTCCCAACCGCACAAGCAGGCCCTGGGAACTTTAGGAAGCGGAGTCCATGTTTTTGGGAGGTGCCTGATGCTGATCCTTTGATTATTAATGGATTAGTGACCGAGCTGGTGTTCATTGACATCTGGCCTGTCAGGCCTCTCTCTGAAAACCTGCCCCGGGTTTGCAGCTCTGAACAGTCTGAAGCAGTCGAGACCCTTGAAGCCCCTGTCGCCGTCTGCCCCCTTCAGGTCTCTCTTCAGCCCAATCCTAAGCTCGTTGAGCTGAATGTCTTAGGTTTTAGTCTCTTTATCGTGGTTTCAGGTGTCAACCAAGAAAGAATTCATTAAAAATTGAAGTCAACGGGCATTTATTTGGGTAATCAGAATTGCAATTCGGAGACACAGTTCTGGTAGAAACCTGACTCTTGTTTCAAGGGAGACAGAGAAGGGGGTGGAGTTATAAAGGCAGAAGGTTGAGCGCAGTTCTCTTTTCTATCCTCTCTACAAAACGGGGATTGAAACTAGGTTAATTGGGATTGGTGGGGTTAATATGCAGACTAGGGATTGAAACTTGTCAGAGCTCACTGGCTCCTTTCCAAGTGAAGAATGCCAATGAGTCAGGCCTCAGGGTGCGGAGGGAGTTAAGTCCAGGCTGCAGGCTTGCAGCTGGAAAAAAGTTCATGGGTTCTAGAATGCACGTAAATTCCTCCTCCCTGATGGCCCCCGACCCTGTTTTAGAAGAGACTTAGCTAGGCTTGCTGACTCCTTTTTGAAATCTGTTACACGGTTTTATTGAAATAAAGCAATAAAATCTGCAGCCACTGATTTTGTTAGCATTAACTCCTATGATTTGTTTTTTGTAGTGCATATACCATTATTTGTGCTATGAAAAATGGGCCATGGCATAGCATTCCCCACCCCCACCCCCCACCCACCCTGGGGAAGTTTGCTTATCTGTGAAGTTCAATGTGACCTACATATGGTTGATTTTACAAACCTCAGAGCTGACATTTTCGGGTGTGGATCTCTGAAATTTCATTTGGGGGTACCCTGTACACCTATGTTATAAGATGCTGATGCCCCGGATTCTGGAATGCCAGAAAGAAACGAAACTTGGCGCATTTTGTTTTTGTTTTTAAAGACCATGAATGACTCATGTTGGTGTGCTTCGGAAAGAGCGTTAAGGGCTCTGGTTTGAGACTTGCGTGATTAAGGTAAGCGGTTCAAAGGCTGGTGGCAGTAGGTGAGCCTCCTCGTAGGTGCTTGTGCTTTGCTCTTCCGTCGATGAGCCTGTAGGAACCTTGAAGGAGAGAGGGAGCGCTTTGAAGAACTTGCTGTTGGTATTGTTGCGTCCAGCTTTTTGGTGCCACGTACATCCATCTTCTCATAGGTGCCCTTAATTAAAATTAGATGTGGAAAAAGCTGAAACTTGTTCCTCCAAAGTCTGATGAAACCTCTTCATCAGTGCCTCTTGGTCTTAGAAATGTTGGAGCCACAGTAACTGTGATATACCGTTATATCACAAGACTTGGAATCCCGCCTTTCTTTGCGGCTCCACTCAATTTCTTTCGGAGCCTGATGAAACTCATGTGAAGGTGACATCAGTTGTGTCATTAAACTGTAGTTCTGTTTTGCATCGCATGGGAAGGGGGGCAGAAATGAATCTTGAGGAAATGTCCACAATGTGTGTCAAGCACTGTGCTAGGCTTAGTTTGAATATTTTCAGAGAGCAGATTCCATTTCTGGGCACGTGTCTCTGTTGTAACGGAGTAGAAGATTCTAGAAGTCAGTTCTGTGTTTTTATTGCCTGAGATTTACCTAACATTTTATTCAATACTCTATACAATTGGGATACATTTCTTTTTATTGATTAAAAACAAATGTATCCCATCTCGTTAATGGCTTGATTTTACTCACCTTTTCTCTTGAGCGTTATGGTATCATCCATAATAGTCAAGAACATAATTTATTATGTTTCTTCGTTACATTTTCTTCCCTTTTAACACATCAATTTTCTAAGACAAGATTTTATGGTAGGAATTTGCGGAAATGTTGACTACGACAAATAGCTCAAAATCTGCTGCTGTTAGTTCTATATATAGAACTGTCAGAGAATACATAAACACTTTATCTAGTGCAAACTTAAATTTAACCAGTTGGTAATATTTCTTGGTGAACCTAAACTTATAATGGAGGTATTATTCTTTACTAAATCTTCAGCCGTTTGTTGTTAATCGCATAGAATGATTTCTGTAGACTTTGTGTCAAAAGTCAGTTCTTTTGCACCTCTGAGAAGCGAGTGACTAAGGATTCATTTATTCATTCCACAGATATTTTACTCTACTTGGAATATACCCTTGAACAGCACAGATACGATGGTCCCTGCTTTCATACTAGCACAAATGAACACAATAAATAAGTAAATTTTAAGTCAGGTTGGAAGGTGGTTAAGTGCTATGGAGAATAATTAGTAATGAGGATAGGGGATGCCAAGGGCCGGGCTGGAGATGCGGATTTTTTTTTTTTTAAAGATTTTATTTTCAAGTAATCGCTACACCCAATGTGGAGCTCAAACTCACAACCGTGAGATCGAGAATCATATACTCCACCGACCAAGCCAGCCAGCTGCCCCTGGAGATACAGTTTTAAATCATGTAGTTCAAGGGCACCCGGGTGGCTCAGTCATTAAACATCTGACTTCAGCTCAGGTCATGATCTCATGGTTTGTGAGTTCAAGTCCCATATCAGGTGAGCTCAAGTTCCCCCCCCCCCCCCCCCCCACTTTGGGTGAGCTCAAGCCCCGCTTTGGGTGATCCCTGCTTCTGTCTCTCTCTCTCTCTTTCTCTCTGCCCCTCACTCACTTGCACTCTCTCTCTCTCTCTCTCTCATACTACTACTACTACTACTACTACTACTACTAATGTGGTTCAAGAAGCCTTGTTGAGGAGAAGGTGGCTTTTAAGCAAAGACCTGAAGGCAGAAATAAATACTTATTGAACCCCTATTGTGCCCCAGGTCCTTTTTTTTATAGGAGCCAGAATGGCCAGATGTGACCTCTGTAATCTGCAAAAAAAAAAAAATAATAATAATAATTTGCATGGCCCAAGGATTGGCGTGCACACCGAGGTGCCAACTCCAAGCCATGTCTGTGCAATAGCCTTAACAGTGATTTAGAAAAAAACCATCTTTTCAAGTGATGACGCCTATTTTGGTAAGTAGAATTGCAATGGATGAGGTTTTTGTTTTTTGCTTTTTTTAAATTTTTTTTATTTCAGCAGATCACTACACAGACACAGCAGGTATCTGTTTTCAAAAAGAAATAGAAAAATAAGGCGTAGCGCAGAATGAGTTTTGTGTCCAAGTCCAGCGGTCTTTAACAGAATTATTGCTTCTCCCCACCTGATACCATCATGATGATAAAGCTAGGATCCCCCAGGGAAGACAGTGACAGAGCGAGTTATGGCTTCAAATTAAGGATGGCTGTTGTTGGGTGGGGGTGGGGTGGGGGCTGAAAGAACAATGGCCCAGAGTCTAGAAGCCAGCAGTTGGCTGTAGCCTGTGCTGTTGAGCAGCCCCCGGGACCTTGGGCGGGTTGCTCAGCCTCCCCCACTCCTTAGAGTGACTGCTTATTTGCTAGATGCGCGCTCGATGCACGTCATCTTGTTTGGAAAGTTGTGGAACGTGAGGGCCATGAACCTCACGAGCGAACCCATCAAGTTTCTTTTTTGCTCTTGACTTCCTTTCTCCTTGATGTGTCAATTCGAAGATGCAGTTAGCCTCTGGCTTATCTG
Organism: Leopardus geoffroyi; assembly: GCF_018350155.1. Classification (NCBI taxonomy): domain Eukaryota; kingdom Metazoa; phylum Chordata; class Mammalia; order Carnivora; family Felidae; genus Leopardus; species Leopardus geoffroyi. Next base: position 147,730,141 of record NC_059333.1, on the reverse strand, counting down.
CCGCTTCTGAATTGAATCCAGGGCACAAAATACGGTTCTTTCGGGTTGTCCTAGCTTTGGCTCTGACGGAGGGCTGGCCCTAGAGTTCCTGGGTTTTCTTTCCTCCTGGTGTCTCACACGGTGTTAGGAGAGAAAGTCTCATCCGACTTAGCATTTTTGGGGTGGTGTGGTTCAGTGCTGGCTTGACTGTGATCTCACTCCTACCCATGCCAGCCTGAAATTTCACTTCCGTCTCTTGAACTTCAAAAAGACTGCCAAGGACATGGGCGCTGGAGCTGGGAAGAAAAGCAAAGAATCAGCCTAGCTCTGAGGCAAAGCTGTGCCTCATCCACTGTCTCAGATAACTTTTCACATTTCAAGAGCCTTTCCGGTGGCCCCAAGGACTTCTCCCTTTGATGTATTTATTGTTCACTTGCCTGCAGGGGACCAGTAAAATGATACATGCTGATGGCCCTGATGGGCCCTTTCAGCTGGACAGTTCTGAAATGCTCCTGCGATCAGAGCTGCCGCTGTGTGCCTTTGGCTACATTCACATAGATGTCACCTGGCCCGCCTCGTCCGAGGACTGCTGTGTACTGAACACCCTCCGAGCTGACTCCCATGTCACTTGCAGTCTGGGGGCGCCGGTTCCTCTCCCCACTCCCCTCTGTTGTGCCGTCCTCTGGTTTAATGAAGAGCTGCTCCCCAGCCTGTCGAAAGGCGGACCGTTCACTCTCCCCTCCGTGCCGTCTCTTCCCGTTTTGTAGATGATGAACCAGGTGGAAGGACAGCAGAAGAACCTCGTGCACGCCATCGAGTCTCTGCCCGGCTCTGGCCCCCTCACCGCCTTGGACCAGGATCTGCTGCTCCTGAAAGCTACCTCCGCCGCTACCCTCAGCTGCCTGGGGGAGTGCCTCCACTTGCTACAGCAGAGCGTGCACCGGGCGGGCCAGCCCGGCCACAAGCCGGGGGCCTCAGGTAAGACCTGCCAGCGGGCCCTGCTGTGTCTGCGACCGAGTCCTGTGTGTGCGCGTGTGTGGGCGTCTGCCCCCGTGGCCTTCCTCCTCTAAGTCCTCCATCTATCCACCTTCCATCTGCCGATCCTTTGTTTTTAAAAATGCTTTTATTTATTTACGTTTCGAGAGACAAAGCACAAGAGCGTGAGCGGAGGAGGGGCGGAGAGAGAGGGAGACAGAGGGTCTGAAGCAGGCTCTGTGCTGGCAGCACAGAGCCCGATGCGGGGCTCGAACTCACCAACCTTAAGGTCGTGACCTGAGCTGAAGTCGGATGCATCACCGACTGAGCCACCCAGGCGCCCCCCTCTGTCCGCCCTTTTATTCCATCTGTTTCCGCATTTGTCCCTCCCTCCTTCTCTACCCAGATTTGGGATGTGTTTCTCTTTGACCAGTTACAACTCTCACATCCCATGAAACATTTAACCAACACGTTGACACGAATACAGCGGAACTCCTTTTAGACTTGCTAGCTGTCATGTTCTGTATCTCATTCCATTTGTGACTTTGCACTCAGCGCTGCGTTTTTGAGACACATTGCCATACGGTCCATTTTTCTGACCGCGCCTGCGATGTGCGTCCACCGTGACTCGCGCCACACTCTGACGAAGGACACCCGCACTGCTCCCTGCGTTCTGCCCGCCTCGCCTCGCTCAGCGCCTACCTACCTGCGTGTCCCCTCGTGGACCTGCACAAGCGTGTCTCTGAAGCACACACTGGAAACATTTCTAATTCTTTATCAAGGAGCCGGAGATGATGAGGCATTCCCTTAAGATGCCCAGTCCTTTTGGAGGAGTGTTTAATCAATAAGCAGATAGGAAGGTATTAGTGAGGATTAAATTCAGTGATAAAGGTGAACGTAGCCGAGGCCGGTCATGTCGTGTGAAATTATAAAGCATTAGAATGAGGAGACCCAACAGACGCCTCTTTGAGCTTTGTTGCCCGGGACTCACTTAATGAGGAAACGAGGCGACTTAGGTGATGAAAGAGAAGCTCGGGTCTGAGCGACAGTCTGTAATTCATGCTGTTCTCGGGTCTTCTTTGCCCTCCGTTTCACTGAGGTTAAGAGGGATGTTGGTTTTTCAGAGAAGTTTCTTTGTGTCGTACCCGGCATCATTTACTGAGCTCCGATCCTGCTAGTATTTGGCCTCTGATACCCGTTTTTTGAAATCGTCACAGACTAGATGCATCACGCCCCTCATTCGCATGAGATGCTGAGGCTCATAGCAGGAAAATGACTGGCCCATGGCCACTCATCTAAGTAGCAGAGCTGAGGTGAGAGACGGGCACTCCCCATCGGGCCTTTGTTCAGTTCAGAACAGACCACCGGTGGCCTCTGGGGACCTCAAATGGGGGCCGGCGACACTGTCTTGCTCATGTCACAACGTTCTCACAGACAGGTATTTTGTTTTCTTTACTTTTCTCTTTATTTGGGGGAGGAGCAGAGAGAGAGAGAGAGAGAGAGAGAGAAAGACATAGAATCCAAAGCAGGCTCCAGGCTCTGAGCTGTCAGCATAGAGCCCACCATGGGGCTTGAACCCACAAACCGTGAGATCATGACCTGAACTGAAGTCGGACGCTTAACCGACTGAGCCACCCAGGCGCCCCTCTTTACTTTTCTCTTTAATAATTTCAGACTTTTCAGAACATTACAAGAATAGCATGAAAAAATTCTCTTATATCCACCTCCAAATTGCCCAAACGGTAACAACTTATGACATTTGCTTCATCACCTTCTCTCTCTCTATAGCATCTTATAATTGTCTAACCACTTCAGAGTAAGTTGCAGAAATGATATCTTCACTCTCATATGCTTTAATGTATTTCCTTAAAAAAAAAAAAGACTATATCATGTCCTTGATATAATGTCTTCTATACAATGACAGCGCAGTAAATTAGCATGGATGCATCCTATTCCCCAGTCTGTAGACCTTACTAAATTTTGCCAATTACTCTGTGCATGTCCTTCATAACAAAAGAAAGAGTTTCTGGTGCAGGATCCAGCCTAGGAGACGATGTGTGTGTATTCAGGCACAGAGTAAAGATGCCGAAACCTGCTTTTCTCTCTTTCTTCTTTCTCTACTTGAAAAATGGAACTTTAATGCTGAAGTCCCCATGAGACTCCTTGACATTTTCTGACCTGGATGGAGTCTCAGTGGCCCTGTTGGGGCTTGGGCACAGATTCTGAGTTATCCTGGAGGCTATTCAAGGTGTCCGTGATCTCTCCCATAGTATATCATAACTTCTGGCCTTTGGAACCCAATGGGCACATTGAAGGATCTTTCACCGGTAAATGTAAACTCGGACCATTTTGTTCCTCCTGAAATGAAGCCCTTACATCTTCCTTCAGGGTTAGTTTCCAGCAGATTTCTAAATTTTTTTTCCTGATTTAGGGGGTTGGAGGGACAAAGCTCAAGGTGGAATTTCAGAGGTAATGAGAGTTGAAATGGAAATGATCTGGGAGGACCAAGCAGTGTCTCTGAAATTGTGTCTTGTACGGCGTCACCTCCTTGCGTCTTCCTTGCCCGTTCCCGTGCCCCTGCCCCATTTGACTTTCCATCTTCTCTTATTTCCGGCCACTTTTTTTTGTTGTCGTTCTATTTATTATATTCACGCTAAAAGCATATTCATCCAATGACAGTCCGCAGACTTACTGATCACTAACATTCTCCCGTTCTTCCTTTCCTCATTTTTATTTTTAATTGAGCATAGTTGACCTACTGCCCTAGAGTAAATTAGTTTCAGGTGTACAACATAGTGATTCAGCGATTGTATACACATTACAATTACAATGACAATATATATACATTACAAAATGCTCACCACCGTGAGTGTGTATTACAGTGTGATGGACTCTATTCCCTATGTTGGACTTTTCATCTCTGTGACTTATTTTATGACTGGGAGTTTCTACCTCTTCATCCCCTTCACCCACTTCACCCATCCCCCATCCCCTCCCCTCCCCTCCTTTTAACCATTTTTTTAAGTTCATTTATTTATTTTGAGAGAGAGAGCATGAGTTGGGGAGAGTTAGGGAGGGAGAGAGAGGGAGAGAAATCTAAGCAGGCTCCACTGCCAGTGCAGAGCCCAGTGTGGGGCTCGAACCCACAGAGCCATGGGGTCATGACCTGAGCCGAAACCAGGAGTTGGATGCTCAATGGACTGCGCCACCCAGGGTCCCCCTAACCATTGTCACCAAGGGATTTGGCTGAAGGTTGAAGAATAGAGGGAGCATGAGGCATCACGGTGGTTATTTTGTTTTCTTGTCATCTTTTTGGCCTTTAAAAATGTTTATTTATTTATTTTGAGAGAGAGAGGGAGAGAGGGAGATAGGGAGAGGCAGAGAGAGAGAATCCCAAGCAGGCTCTGAGCTAACAGTGCAGAGCACGATGTGGGTCTCCATCCCATGACCATGAGATCATGACCTGAGCCAAAACCAAGAGTCGGGTGCTCAACCGGCCGAACCACCCAGGCGCCCCTCTTTATCACTTTTAACCCTTTTAAAAATTACATTTCCTGTAACAGCCCCTACGTTTTGAAACATTCTGCGTGTGTCTTTTCAATCTGTTGACAACATTGGGGGAAGAATTGAATTCCTTCTTTCATCCAAAGCATCATGCTTGCCTGCCGTTAAAATGGAGTTCCAGAATCTCAAACTAGCGGAATAAGAGAATGTGGCAACCTGGGGAGCGTCACCACAAAATACCTCTGTTGAGGGGCGCCTGGGTGGCGCAGTCGGTTAGGCGTCCGACTTCAGCCAGGTCACGATCTTGCGGTCCGTGAGTTCGAGCCCCGCGTCGGGCTCTGGGCTGATGGCTCAGAGCCTGGAGCCTGTTTCCGATTCTGTGTCTCCCTCTCTCTCTGCCCCTCCCCCGTTCATGCTCTGTCTCTCTCTGTCCCAAAAATAAATAAACGTTGAAAAAAAAAAAATACCTCTGTTGAGAATCTCAGGGCTCTTGAGGTTGATAGTAGTTACAGCAGCCTGACTCCCCCTGATAAAAACATAATGGTTGTATCTAAGGAAGTGCCAGCCTGGGTTGACGGAAATCAAAATCCCATTAAAGCGAAACTCTGTCAGGGTTTCCTTTAAATGTTCGACGGGCAGGGAGGCACAGGTTACCCACAGCATACTAAATAGACGCCTTGTTCTTCAAGCCACTTTGCTTTCTGTCCCCCACACTATTTCTTCCGCCCCTTTTCTGAATCAAAAATTAATTTGTGGCCTTCTAGCGTTTCATCTTCCGTAGTATTTCCTTATATCTTTTGGGCAATATGTTGGCTTTGGAGCCTTTGTCTGCAAATGTTGCTCCTTAATGCTCCTTTTATCTAAAGCGTGCGAGCCACCGACTGAAATCCAGAAATTTTTCAGTATCTGTCTGCCTGACACCTCTGGGTTGTGGACTCTTAGACTTGTCTCTGATATTGTCTCTCTAAGATACAGTGGCCTGAAATGTCTCATTTAACTTCCGTTTATGGAGAAGTTTCTAATTCAGATTAATAAGGGAACTTGCCTTTTCGGCCAAGGCTTCTGCAGTGCTGTTCCTGGTGACCACAGAATCTCCTTGAATAGCTTGATGGAGACAAATGCTTGATGGGGGTGGGGCAGGTGGGCATCTGTTCTCCCGGGTCTAGATGCGTGCCTCCCGGAAAGGTGGACGGGACTCCACCCGCAGCTGGAGAAGGCTGAGCCCCTTGGGGGTCTGGGCTTTAGGTGGGTGGCCAGTGCGGGAGAGAAACGAGACCCTGGAAGTGTTTCGGGGTGTGGAGTACTCTGCTGGCAGTGCTTCTGGTCACTTCCTTGCTTGCAGGTCCTGATCCCAGGGAGCATGGTTCAAAGGCAGAGCAGACTCTCGTAACCAGACAGGCACATTCGAGTGCCAGGCAAGAGCTGGGTGCTGAGAGAATGAGCGGTGCAAGGCATGTTGGGAGAAAGCTCTGGAATGAGAGCTGCCACAGCAGGTGACCGCAGAGCCTTGGGGAATTGCAGTGGGTGCCCCCGTGCCCTTGGACATAAATCAGGACGAGAGATCAAGAGACGCGTAACTGAAGAGGAGAACCAGAGCAGAGTTGCATGTGCTTTCCTTAACTTGTCTTTCCAGTAACTTTTTCTTCTCTTTCAAGATCCGTGGGGCTTGTCGGTCAGGAAGCCAGTTGCGTTGGTCTTTCCATTTTGGGGTTTGGCAAAAAGGGTCCAAGAGGTGAGACCGTCATAAAGCCTTCTTGGGCTCTTTGGCCGGTGGCCTTCCTTCCGCTGTGCTTTTTTCTTTTCGTTTCTGGTTCTTTCCTTTTTTTTTCCTTCCAGAGATGCCTTCAGACTCCTGGTGTTCCTCTGTCTCCACCTTGTTGTCTCTGTCTCTTACACCTTCTTTCCTGATAACCTACTGCTTCTGGTGAAAGTGTGCCCCACATAAGTCACCTTCCTTTGTGTTGTGGTTAAAAGCCAAGATGGAAACGTGCTGAGTCCTCCAGCAGATAGCGTATTGGGTGGAAAAAAAGAAAAACTAGCTTTGTAGAATATTTCAGGTGGGTGGACTTCTTTTGTGGTTGTTACAACTGTCCAAACAGAGCTTTTGGGTGGCAGATTCTCCCTAACGAAAGCAGTTAGACACGAACATCCTCGCTTTCCGTTTTAAACGTGCCTTATGTTGTCTCCAAGTTTGTAAATATTAAGCTTACTCTATTTTGGGAAACCCTTGTAGGTTTACTGAGTGTAGGAGGCATGGATTCACTGTGTTGCAGGAAGAGGGACAGGTGCTGTCATCTGTCACCGGCCTCTGGATAGAGCGGCCTCCCAGCCCCGGCATGGGGACCGCAGCTCTCAGCACTCCAGGCAAGGCTTAACCCAGGGCTAAGGATGGATTAGAAGAGTTTCACGGCCAGACCTTAAAGCCCACGGTTAAATCCTCTGTTGCTTTCTTTCTGCCTCTCGTTGGTCTAAAACACGTATAGCTGCTTTCTCTCTTTCCCATGTGCTTCTGTCTACCTCGGTGTGTCGTGTGAGGAGCGGAGGCATGTGTCAGAGCCTGTTTCGAGGACCGGAGATGCCATTTGGTGGACCACCCTCCGCCTTCCTGTTCTCTTGTGTTGTATCCTCTTTGAAGATCTCCGGCTACTTGGCTTGACAGTCTGTCAGCAGGTGCCTGATAATATTTGTTCCCAGTTGTCGTTTCACTTGTATGTCCTGGTCTGTTCTCGACCATCTATCCTAGAGCTTTCTTGACTCACTTGCTGTAGGTGTGCCCTATTTCCTTACCCGTCAAACACCATCGATAGCAAAACACACCATTATCCTCCGTGCTGCTGAGAAGGAAGAGCTGCTGATGAAATCTGACACACCACTGAGCGGGGGACAGACTGGTGTCCGAGACGTGGCGTTGCGGAACAGGAGTTGATGAAGTATGGTTTAGACTTGCATCTTGTTTTAGGACACGAGCATGAGAGTCTGTCTTTCAGCAGAGTAACGTGGTCGACTTCTTTCTTTCAACTGGTGTTTTTCTGTTGGTGTCCTTTATGCTTTTCATTTTTCTGCTTCCGTGTCGCCTTCTTGTTTTCTCTCTCTTTTGCTACATAGTCTGCTTCCTTGACTCATCGCCTTCGGCGTTTTGGGAGAAGTACGTATATAAATCCTAGTAGCGGTTACAATACATTTTTCAGGAGCATTCTTTAACCTATATTTTTTTTCTCCCTTTTTCCTTTGCTCATTTGTTTCTTCAGTTCAACATAGGAGTGGCATCATATGGTATTTGTCTTTCTCTGACTGACTCATTTCGCTTAGCAGAATACATGCCAGCCCCATCCATGTCATTGCAAATGACAAGATTCCATTCTTTTTTATGGATGAATAACACACACACACACCACATCTTCTTTATCCATTTATCAGTTGGTGGACACTTAGGCTGTTTCCATAATTTGGCTACTCAAGACAATGCTGCTATAAACATAGGCTTAGCCTATACTTTTCTAATCCTCAGAGTCAAGAATGACACCTCTTTTTGACTCTTGTTTAGTTGTAAGCCACCTACTTCCAATTTCCTGTTTCTCTGCTATACTCTTCCCAATTTTTGATAATATAACATGGTGGGAGGTGTTGTTAATATTTTAATACTAATTCAGTACTTCATGTGATAACGGTCAAATCTTTTTAAAAAATAATTTTGACTCAACATTCCATTATGTAACCATGTTTAGAAAAATTACTTCAGTTTACTTCCAGGGCTGGGACTAGGGTGAGCTGAGTGAGGTACTCAGCTTGAGCACACACTGAAAGGGTGCAGATGTAATTAAGATAAATGATGTTGTTTCCTTAAAAAAATTTTTTTAACGTTTATTTATTTTTGAGAGACAGAGAGAGAAAGCATGAGCAGCAGGGAGGGGCAGAAAGAGAGAGAGAGAGAGAGACAGAGAATCTGAAGCGGGCTCCAGGCTCTGAGCTGTCAGCGCAGAGCCCGACGTGGGGCTCGAACCCATGAACCGTGAGATCATGACCTGGGCCAAAGTGGACGCTCAACTGACTGAGCCACCCAGGTGCCCCGATAAATGACGTTTTAATGAAATGTTTTTAAACCAAAATTAATGCAAAAATAATGAAGGATGAGCAAAATATCAAAATTTTAAATTAAAGACAGGATTCAGCACGGTGAGGCAAGGGAGACGGAGTCTTATGAGACTTTTCTTTCTTTTCATTAACTTTGGTTCAAAAATATTGTGTGAAAATGTCATTTATCTCGATTACTGAGTGTCTTGGTGCCACTTTAAAATTTACACCCCGGGGGGGGAGGAGGTCCTTTTTACCTCCCCTCATGCCAGTTCTGCTCAGCTGTGTGTTTAACTGGGCTCATTGCACACTACCAGTCCAAAAGGACTTTTCTAGTCTCCAGCTCCTAAGTGTGCTTCTGTTCATCATATACTGGTACATGCCCGCAGGTCGTTTTGAACCCCCAGAAGGTGGAAACTTTTGAGTCTCTCTAGTGCTATGGGAAAACCTACACTGTATAGAGTTTAAGAGTCTGGGCTCTAGAGCCAGGCTGTCTGGGTTGTAACCTTGACTTTACCACCCATTGGCTATTTGCACCTCTGTTTCTTAATCTGTCAAATGGGCATAATAGTAAGACTTACTACCTCATGGGTCGTTTTTAGGATTAGATGAGTTAACACATATAAGGTGTATACACTAGTCCTTGGCACTTCGCAAGAGCTCAGTAAATGTTGACTTTTTTTTTTTTAGCAGAGGGAAGGTAAGTTAGCTCCAGACAGCATGGTCCCCTGGCCCCTGACCCCACCCCAAATCTGTAGACTTTTATTTGCATCTTCTGACAGTTAGTATTGTAGCAAAATTCATAACTCTTTTGTTTTCCTTTAAGGCAAGTCCAACTTTTCTGCCTTAAATGATTGGAAAAATATTCCCTTGATTTTTGTTATTCAAAAATATTGCCGAGTTTCATGAGCTAGGCATTCATTATACTCTACTTTCCTATGAGTTGGACATTTCAGCGACGAAAAGCCTAAAAAAAGATTGCCGGGCTGTGCCTACATGTGTCTTTTCCCGTTGACTTTGATGGAATGTGGTAGACCATATCGTCAGCACCCACGGCTCTGTCTTCAGCTCAGGCTGTTTCTTTTCTTTTCTTTCTTTTTTTTACATTTATTTATTTTTGAGAGACGGAGTGTGAGCGGGGGAGAGACAGAGAGAGAGAGGGAGACACAGAATCTGAAGCAGGCTCCAGGCTCTGGGCTGTCAGCACACAGCCCGACGTGGGGGCTCGAACCCGTGAACCGTGAGATCGTGACCTGAGCCGAAGTCGGACGCTCAACTGACTGAGCCACCCAGGCGCCCCAGCTCAGGCTGTTTCTTTTCTGCTGTCATCACTTGCTGTTTCCGTTCCATTGACCGTACCTCTGTCCGTCAGGATCTCTTGGATCTCTGTTGTGCCTCTTTGGGATTCTCTTCTGTCTCACTGTTGCCTTGCTGCTCTTTGCAGCTGTACCTGGGGGAGCTTCCTTGTCTCCACATATTACCTATTTGACTTTCTATGGTGTTGATTCTTCTGCCCAGTTTCAGTGTTAATTTTAACTCTAATGCTGACTCACTTTCCTCATAATTCCTTAGTGCATCTATCTCCTTTTTCACCTCAGTCTGTTTTCTCCTCCAGCTTTCTGATCTTGTTTCATAGAGGCTCCTTTGTTCTGTGACGTACTGATGAGACGCCTTTCCCGATGTTTTCTCTGATGCCTTACGTTAGGAATTTCAGAGAGGTGCTTCCTTCCTCTAAGCCTTCCGAGGATACCATTTCTTTTCCCCAGCTCGGTACAATCCTTTTCATTTATTCTGTGTTAGAATTTTCCTCCTTCATCCTGAAATGAAGCAGGCCTATCCAGACTCCTAAACTAAGTGATCATTTATTGGAGCACCCGGGTTAGTACTGACTCACTGGTTCTTTGTGCTGAATCCATAGAGTATACAAAAAACTACATTCCCCAGCATGCATTGCTACCTTTGTTCGTCCAGTCCCGGCCTTTGTCTATCCCAGGATGCAGTGTGTCACTGCCTGTGAGACTCTGCTTCCCTGCCCATTATCTCCTGGGTTATCACCTCTGAATGATGGTGATAGGGAGGTGAGGGAGGGACAGAGTTGAGGTGTGGGAAAATGAAGGGAGCATTGTCTTGATTGCCTTTTTAAGATTTCCTAATTACTCTAGATGAAATTTAGTACTTGTATAATTTTTTAAATTTATTTTTTATTTTTTTATTTTAAAAATTTTAATCTTTATTTTTGAGAGAGAGAGAGAGAGAGAGAGAGAGAGAGTGTGAGTGGGGGAGGGGTAGAGAGAGAGGGAGACACAGAATCCGAAGCAGGCTCCAGGCTCCGAGCTGTCAGCACAGAGCTCGACGCGGGGCTTGAACTCACAAACTGCAAGATCATGACCTGAGCCGAAGTTGGATGCTCAACCGACTGAGCCACCCAGGAGTCCCTAATTTTTTTTTTTAAAGCACTCCTGTATTTATGAGCTAGTTGCCCAGTATTTACGATCTGAATCCAGCTCTCAGTCCCTGAGAAGTAGTTGGTTGGCAAGACAGATGTGAGAAGTCTCTTTCCTCCTTTCTCATGGCAGATTCTAGTGTCTTGAACTTTGGGTTGGTTTTCTTAGCCCAGCCCCATCTATCCCCATCCATCTTATTATTTATGGGGACTCCTCCCAAGTCTGGAGTTTTTTGTTTTTTTTTTTAAAGTTTATTTATTTTGAGAGAGAGAGAGAGAGACAGTGAGAGGGAAGGCAAGAGAGGGGTAGGGACAGAGAGAGAGAAGGAGAGAGAAATCCAAGCAGTTTCCATACTGTCCGTGCAGAGCCTGACGTGGGGCTTGAACTCACAAACCATGAGATCATGACCTGAGCTGAGATCAAGAGTTGGATGCTTGACTGAGCCACCCAAGTGCCCCTAAAAATTTATTTTCTAAGTAATCTCTACACCCACCATGGGACTCATACTTAAAAACCCAAGATCAAGAGTCACATGCTCCACTGACTGAACCAGCCAGGCGCACCTCACCTTTTTTCAAATGGCCTCAAGAACTGATATGCAGATGCCATTTTGCCATTAAAAAATGTGGAAAACACACATACTAAAAAATTTACCAATTTTAACTATTTTTAAGTATCTAGCTCAGTACAGTGTTGAATACTTTCACATTGTTGTGTAACCAACCTCTAGAAAACTCTCCATCTTGTGAAACAAACTCCATACCCGTTAAACACTAACTCCCCTTCCCTTTGCGACCACTGTCCATTCTACTTTCCGTCTCTCTTTTTGCCATTTCTCGTTTTGTTTTGTTTTGTTTTTTTTTAACTTTTAGGAGGTTGTGAAACTCACATTCCTTTTGAAATTTACTGTCTCTGAAAGTCTTAATAGTCATTCATTTGGCACATATTTGTTGACCGCATATTGTGTGTCAGACCATATTCTAGGTTCTGGGGACACAGCCACGAGCAGGGGCAATATTGTCTCTGCTTTCAGGTGCTGACATTTTAGGAAGGAGAGAAACACAGTAGACAAACGAATGAGCAGGGTGAGCTTAGATAGGGAGTTTAGATACAGGCTGTGAGGACAGTAAACTGACTGACGGGACCGGGGGTGCTTTGGGGATGGTGCTTTGGCTGGGGAGGTCCCAGGGGGCTTCTCTGAGCAAGTGATGTTTGAGTCAACCCCTGGATTTACGCAGGAGAGCTCTCCCCCAGGTAGAACTGGAGGGGGAGGGGCGTGTTCTGAATGGGAGGAGCGCCAGGCGCGAAGGCTCTTGACCGTAATGAACTTGGCTCGCTTGAGGAATGGAAAAACTACCAGCCTGACTTGAGCCCAGTAAGCAATGAGGAGAAAATGAAATGAGGCTGGGCAGTCTTGCAAGCCAAACAGCTAGATTATGTTCCAGTTGCCGCGAGGAGCCACTTGAGGCTTTTAAGCCACAGCTATGTGATCGAACACCTGACAGTTAGGAAAAAAAAAAAAAATTCTGCATAAAACTATGCTTGTGTAGGATAATCCCGTACACAGCGACAGGCACGCTGCACATATCCAGCTCTTTGATCTGCCTCTGTTACTTTGTTTCCATCAGCCAGAGTCTCCCCAGTGTTAAAAGCCTGGGATACTTGCAGGGTTTTCTTTGACTGACTGTAATGAAAAGGTTGATGGATATGATTACCTTACAGGTGGAACTCCTGAGACCCTGAGAGGTCGAGTTCTAGTGCACATAAGGCAGGATCCGCTTCAGCCCACCTTTTCTTCATCCCTTATACCTGCTCTTAGACCAAGAACATAGCCTCCAGAGGGAGGGTCAGCTGAGTTCGAGATCTTTTCTTATTCTAATGGTGGAATTGCTATTCTCAAGAGGAAAGGGAATTCCTGCCATCACTCCTGTCCCCATTAGTAAGCATATATAGATAGTCTGTAATAATACCTGACTCGGAAATAAACAGTATGAGAGCTACAAAAAAAAAGTCTTTGTTTTTCCCCCAAGGATTGAGGGAAGATTAGAAAAATAGTTTTGTTTTACGAGACTGGTGTTTGTAAAACGTTTCTTGCTAGAGTGGAATGAACATCGGTCCTTAGGGGCTTCCTGACATTGGCAGAGGTGGGGGCACGTGATGCAGGCACCTTTTCAGAGCCGTGGTCATGATGTCAGTTGGCATTTGTTTTTTAATGTTTGCTTATTTTGAGAGAGAGAGAGCTCACTCAAGAGAGAGCATGAGTCGGGGAGGGGCAGAGAGTGGGAGGAGAGAGAATCCCAAGCAGGCTCCACACTATCAGTGTAGAGCCCAGTGAGGGGCTCGAACTCAGCGACTGTGAGATCGCAACCTGAACCGAAACCGGGAGTTGGACGCTTCACCAAGTGAGCCACCCAGGTGCCCCATCAATTGGCATTTACGCCACAATGTGAGCAGCCCATCTCTGATAAAATTTGACTTGTTTTTCACTATATATATATATTTTTAATTTTTTAAATGAAAAAAAAAATTTTTTTTTTTTTTAATTTTTGTTTTGGCACAGAGAACATGAGCAGGGGAGAGACAGAAAGAGAGGGAGACGCAGAATCCGAAGCAGGCTCCGGGCTCTGAGCTGTCGGCACAGAGTCCGAGGCGGGGCTCGAACTCACAGACCGTGAGATCATGACCTGAGCGGAAGTCAGACGCTTAGCTGACTGAGCCACCCATGCACCCCTTTTTATAAATATTTTTTGAAGATTAAAAAAATTAAGAAAAACACCTTTAAGAAAATCTGGCTTTGGTGAATGTGCTTTTTTTTCCCTCCCGAAAGATGGGGAAAGAGCCAGCCTGTGGCGAATCTGGCATTGCCATTGTACAGATTCCAGTTTATAAATAGATCCAGATCTGCACGGCCCTTGGTACCTCACCCAAAACAGGCCCACTGACATTTGCCACAGGCCACTTCCTGGGCCCCTTCCGGGTCAGTCTCCTTCTACAGTGGGGCACGGGTCTCTGTTGAGCCGTAAATGCTTGCCTTGGAAAATCCTAGGCATCATCCCGGGTCTTTCTTTCAGAGAACATCCTGGGATGGCACGGGCCCGAGTCACATTCCACGGAGCAGCTGAGAAACGGGACGCTTGGCTCTTTGCCCGCAGCCAGCGCCAACGTAACCTGGGCGATTTTACCAAACTCCGCCGAAGACGAGCAGAGCCCGCAGCCAGAGCCAGAGGTAAGCGAGCCGTGCGTTCTCTCTCGGCACCTGCGTGGCTTGTGTTCTCGCTTGTCCCGAAATGTAGCAATCGTATTTGTAACTTGCTCGTCTCTTTGTTTCAAGAGGAGCCAAATCATAAAACGGAAGCGTTGCCTGGAGAGGGAAAAGCGGGTCGGCGTGCGCCTGGCACGTCTGTTCTCGTGTCTGGCAGCTGCTGTGGGTGCGATGCGATCCGACCCACAAGGAATCTCCTGTTTGCATTGAAATGGGAGTCGTTTTAACTCCCAAGTGGGAGAAATTCAAACGATGCCCGTTGACACGATGGGAGCAGTTACAATATATTATGTCGCTCCCCTGAATAATGGCTTCTTCATTTGGTCCGTGCTAACCTAAGCGCCTGCCTCACACGCTCGAGCCCTGCATGCTCCAGAACCAGGCCAGGGTCCCCCCGGGGCGGTGGCTGGCACTCCCGGGCATTGCGCTGCAGCCGGGTCCCCGCTGCAGGGGACAGCTGTCCTGCCTGGTCCGTGAGGGGCAGTCCCTGCAGATCCTCGTGACCGGCCGGGCTCTGGCAGGCTTCGTGGACTGTCACCTGCCCGCAGGACTCTCCCGGCTGACCGTGACCCTGAGCGGCGGCCGGAAGGAAGCCAGATGCAGCATTTCCTTTTGTTAATTTTACTTTGTGTCGCGAGGGAACTTTATTGTTTGTGGCTTTGGATGCGCCTGTCCTATTGACGTGACCCTGTGACCTAGGCGGAGCCGTACTTGAACCGGGTGTGAGGGGTTGTTCTTCCTTCCAGACGAAAACACCGTAGCCTGAAAACTGTAGGGCATTCATAAAATCTGCTTTGGAAGGTTGAAAGCCCCAAGGCAGCTTCTTGGATCAAACGGTCTTGGTGGTCAACAGAGCATGTTTTCCGGGGCGCCTGGGTGGCTCAGTCAGTTAGGGTCCGACTTCGGCTCAGGTCATGATCTCACGGTTGGTGAGTTCGAGCCCCGCGTCGGGCTCTGTGCTGTTGGCTTGGAGCCTGGCGCCTGCTTTGGATTCTGCGTCTCCTCTTTTTCTGCCCCTCCTCCACTCACTCACGCTCGCGTGCGCGCTCTCTCTCTCTCTCTCTCAAAAATAAACATTAAAGAAAAAAATACCGTTTAGAAATGTTGTCCAAGCTTCACATGATTATATTCTGTGACAGGGACTTGGTAGCTTAGCTCTCCCAGAGGCAGGATCAGCCTGCCCACAGATATTTCATTAGCATCTATCAGGTGCCTTCGCAGGGCGTGAAATGAGCAGGGGGCGTGAGATTCTTGAAAGCACTTGCCTCTACCTGTACGATGAGATTCCGGTTGATCAACTTGCAGCTGATGTGAAGGTGACTCAGAAGGTAAGTTGGTGGCAGCTGAGTAAATGGTAGGAGCCCTGCTGCCCTCTTGTTCTTCTGAGAGCCTTGGATGGGGGCGCATGGGAGGGTTGAAAACTGCAGTATGCTTCATTTCCTTCTCAACAAACCTTTTGGGGGGGGGGGTCGCATCATAATAAATATATTTATATTTAAGGTCTTGCTCTAGGGAAAAATGAAAAGAGTAGGCGAGTAAGTTAGTAGATATTTAGTAATAATTCTTTAGGTTCTCACTCCCAGCAGCATTCTTGGGCAAAACCTAACAGAAGCCATCACCTATAAGCGTACTTACCAGGGCTGGTGACCTTGCCCGTCCTGTGAATCCATTGTTGTGCCTTCTGCTCTTCCCTGACGGTGCTCCCTCTAACCCTGATTCTTGAGAGGCCAGGTCTGTCCTTTTTACCTAAAATGGTTTGTCCGCTTTGCTGTACCGATCACTAGCCTCGGCAGAAGAGTGTTGTCCACGAGAAATAACCAGCTTCCCAATTCAACTTGTTAAAAACACTTTGAGGGAGAAGAAGTAGGGAGAACTTTTTCCCCCTCCAGTTAGGAACATCTTTAATTTCTGGTTGTCGCATTACGTGTACTCCAGTCCGAGCAGCCTAAGGTGTTGTTGGGTATGTCCCTACAGCAGCGAGGACTTATGGGGGGTGGGGGTGATGGCAGCATGAACGTGTTTTGATGGTTTTCTGAGATGGGATCGGTTAGAGACTCCTCTCATTTTTTCCCCCCCGAGCGACAGCTCTGGTAGATGAGTCTCACAGCCCCAAAACGGTCATTTTCTATTTTTATTTTGTCCTCTGTCACTTTTTTTTTTGTCTTAAGAATTGAAGAAGCTAGCAATATCCACCCAATAGTTTTCCTGTCAGAAAAAAGGAAAATGTTTCCGTTGCCTCCCTTTTGTACAGTTTGGAGAACTAACCCAAGAAGAAATGAAGTGAAATTCCTTATGAGAAGCTTCCTTAACCCTTTGATACAGAGAGTAGAGTTACTATGTGAGTCACTGCCGGGGAACTCAGGATTGTAATTATGGTGGCACTTGAATTAAGTAAACTATTTTCTTCTGGTTTATTGCTTTGGTCACGCGTTAAGTGTTTAGAAGGAATAATTAGGGTGTGAAAGGTATGCCTCCCTCTGCTACGTGGGTGCTTGTTTGCTACCACTAAGCAATTAACTCAGTCCAGTTCTCACTGGGCACAGACTGGCTGTCCTACCATTCAGTTCAACTCTTGACAGTATCCACCTGGGCGGAGTGTCAGATCCCACAGGTTAAGGGCTCAGCCCCCCAGGACTCTCCCATCCCCCCTCCCCTCACCGCTCCAGCCGATGACCAGTCCAGGCCACCCGTGCTTCTGCCCAACCGGCTATAGGTCAGAAGTTTCCACAAACCCCAGCGTGAGTTTGGATCATTTGCTAGAACAGCTCACAGAACTCAGAGAACTGTTTACCAGTTTATTATATACAAGGTTGTAATTCGGGACCAGATGGAAGAGGTGTATGGGGAAGGCTCACGAGGTCCTTCCTTAGGTTACCTAGGGGCTTCTAAATGTCATTCATTAACGTAACAAAAGACACCTTTCTTTCTCGCCCCACTCTCCTCACCCCTTCATCCCTTAGGGAATTATCAGAGTTTTAAGAGCTCTGTGCCCAGAATGGGGACAGACACTCTTTCTTACTATGAAAGTGTTCTACTCCCCTCCCCTATTCTGGCTTTCCTGTAAAACAACTTATAGATACCTGGAAAATTAATGCATTTTCAAGCTTAGTCTGTTCAATTCCCAGCAGAATAAAACTGAAAGACCAGTGTGTATTTAATATATGAGTTAGAGTAGAACTGTGGTTCTACTCTACTAAAATTTTATTCTGCTGGGGCTAGAACTAACTGCATGTGAAAATGAAATATTCGTCCATAATGAAATGAGTTAGGATCTTGGTTTTACCCATTAGCAGATGATTTTTCAACTCCCTTCGCACCGTTTGAACTTGAAATTTAGAAAAAGGTTTTTGTTGTGCTGTCTTGGGAAGGAATACCTTGTAGTAGCGTAAGGGAGAACAGTGATGGGGAGATACCGGGATTGACCCTCTCGGCCCTCCTGATGGGAAACCTAACAACGGCATGTCCCGGAATTTTGTACGGCTAGGTGTCGGAATGCATGATCGGCTTCATAAATGAACTTGTGTGAGACTTGGAAGCCTGAGAGGAAACCAAGTTCCTTGTGCTGGTGCTGCTGGTGGGCAAGTCATGGGGGTGTGTCCCAAGGCAGTTGCGGGGGCCAGACGCATTGTCCGAGGGCCTCAGGCCCACCTGCTTGGGCTGGAGAGGCTGTTGGGGTGGCAGCTGCGGCCGCTTCTCACCATCAGGACCTTGGCTACCTACCGCCTACCATGGTGTGTCCTTGAAATAAAAGTTGAAGGGGTCTT
The DNA here is from genome assembly GCF_018350155.1 of Leopardus geoffroyi. Classification (NCBI taxonomy): domain Eukaryota; kingdom Metazoa; phylum Chordata; class Mammalia; order Carnivora; family Felidae; genus Leopardus; species Leopardus geoffroyi. Next base: position 147,712,142 of record NC_059333.1, on the reverse strand, counting down.
TGCTCTTCTACTCCTCTCAGAGATTCTGTAAGCACCTAATTCCCATATCTAATCCCTTTCTGATTGAAATACCTGGTGTGGTTTCTGTTTCCTGCTGCAGATCAAGACCAATCAGTTGCACTTGGGGATCAGAAAGCAGAGGGTGACATGGAGACAGTCGTGTGTGTGACCCTGTGGACCTACCTTTCTGGAGGGACAGAACCTTCATTTTTTTTTTTTTTTAACGTTTATTTATTTTTGAGACAGAGAGAGACAGAGCATGAACAGGGGAGGGGCAGAGAGAGAGGGAGACACAAAATCGGAAGCAGGCTCCAGGCTCAGAGCCATCAGCCCAGAGCCCGACGCGGGGCTCGAACTCACGGACCGTGAGATCGTGACCTGAGCTGAAGTTGGACGCTTAACCGACTGAGCCACCCAGGCGCCCCAGAACCTTCATTTTTTTAAAAGTTTTATTGAGGCGTAATTCATAAATAGTAAAACCCACCCCTTTTTGAAATAGTTTTGAGAGAGAGAGAGAGAGAGCGTGCGAGCAGCGGAGGGGCAGAGAGAGAGGGAGACAGAGGATCAGAAGTGGGTTCTGTGCCGACAGCAGACAGCTAGACACAGGGCTTGAACCTATGAACTGTGAGATCATGACCTGAGCTGAAGTCAGATGCTTAATGACTGAGCCACCCTGGGGCCCCATAGCTGCCCTTTTAAAATGCAGTTTTGTCACTTTCAAAGAATTAAAACACAGAGTAGCTCTGTCACTTGACAAAATTCCCTTGTGTTCCTTCATAGTTAGCCCCTCCCCCTAGCCCTGGACAGTCCTCAAATGTTTTCTGTCCAGGTAGCTTTGTCTTTTCCGGAAATCCACAGAAATGAAATCATACGGTGTGTGTCCCCTTTTGAGTCTGGCTTCTTTTGTTTCGCGTAATGCATTTGAGAGCCGTGCACGTTGGCGTGTTAATCAGGGCTTCCCGCCTTCTTCCTGCTGACTTGTATCCATTGGATTCAGAGTTGGTTTCCCCACTCACCAATCGAAGAACATTTGGTAAACTTAACTTAAATCCCCCACGGATAAACTAGAAACAGGGAAGCATGTGTTAATCATTTAAGGCAGGTATTTGGTGTCTGGATACCTACCCTTGGCCAGGAGGGAGGAAGTGGAGAATCGGTACTACTAATCTCTTTCTCGGAGACCCTGAGCAGAGGTATTTAAGCTAGTGCCTCAAGAGCCCGCTGTCAGTTGCTGTGCACCCCTGCGTTGACTGTTCCTTTACAGACATTGCCTGGTTAATTGTCTGAACTTCAGGGCAACAAAGCTGTCAAGAGACCGCACACCCTACATCCCCCCAAATCTAGCAGGTTCAACAAGACTTCTTTTTCTTTCTTTCTCACATTTATTTATTTTTGAGAGAGAGAGAGAGAGAGACAGAGCATGAGTGGGGGAGGGGGAGAGAGAGAGGGAGACACAGAATCTGAAGCAGGCTCCAGGCTCCGAGCCGTCAGCCCAGAGCCCGACGTGGGGCTCGAACCCGTGAACTGCAGGAACTGCAAGATCGTGACCTGAGCCGAAGTCGGATGCTTAACTGATTGAGCCACCAGGTGCCCCCCGCCTTTTTTTTTTTTTTTTTTTTTTAACAGAAAGACTTCTTATAATGTCCCTAAGTACTGAGCATTTAGCCAAATGGGCTTTGGTTAGAAAATTGCAAAATTGAATTTTTAAGTAAGCACATCATCATCTCTCCCCCACTTCCCCAAGGGAGGGGAGGAAATTGTTTTACAAATGAAGGAAGGAGACAGATATAAAAGATTTAGCTGAATTTTGCCTCAAGAAGAATTTCCATGCCCTTGGTGGATTCTTCATTTTAGCACTGAACTTTTGAACCACCTAACAACACAGAATGCTGTCAATTTGAAATCGTCTGACATTCAAGTTGAAGCCTGGCCAGTATAATCCCCTCAACCCAGTTTTATCATCTCCTGATTCTTCACCTCCATGATACATAAATGTATAGGTATTTACATAATACCTATGTGTATAGGTATTTACATGATACATAAATGTATCAGGCATGGGATGGTGATGGATTTTGGAAGATAAGGTAATAGATTGTTTTGATCCTTTGGATAATTAACACAAATGTTCAGTCTTACGTGTTTGTTCAAAATATGTGACACCCATTTATTTGATTCCAACCATTTAATGAAGGAGTGAGACATTTATCACTGACTTCTGGCAATTGAAAATCACTTTATTGAATTCTGAATTTAATTTCAAATGATCGCTACACGGGAAATATTGTTGATCACATTTGTTAGAATTTGTTACAAGAAGTTCATGGGGAAAACGATCCCCTCCCCTCCCCACCCCTCTCCCCACCAGTTTGATCGCATCTCCTTCCCAGATCCTGTAGAACACCTCTTTTTTTTTTAATCTTTTCTTTGAATCACTTAATCTTAGAGTAGTCATTAGGGGTCAGATGGCTGCTCTCCAAAATGGGGGGGGGTGACTGGCCAAAAGTCCACAAAACTGGCCCATGGGAGACAAGATTGGTATCTGGACTTCATCTCTCCCAAGCCAATACCTTTCCTCCACACCAGACCATCTCCTGTATCTGGTAGGATTCTTTCAGTTACAATAGCAGAGACTCGAACAACTAGTGGCTCAAGCAATAAATAAAATCTTCTCACAGAATAAGAATTCTGCCAATCAATACTTCCAGGTTTGATGGCCTCAAAGGCACAGGCTTCTGAAAAAACAGTATGGAGGTTCCTGAAAAAATTAAAATGAGAACTACTGTATGATTCAGTCATCTCACTTTTGTGTATTTATCTAAGAGAATCTCTCAAAGAGATGATTATTGTAATTCAGAATAGCCAACAGGTAGAAACGACCCTAAATGATCATCCGTGGATGAATGAGTACAGAAAACGTGGTTACACAATGGATTTGCATTTAGGCTTTAAAAAGAGTGAAATCTTGTCATTGGCTGCGACATGGGTGAACCTTGAGCGCATGATGTTGAGTGAAGTAAACTGGTCATGATTCCATTTACATGAGGCATCTAAGTATTCAAAGTCAAACAGAAAGTAGACTGTTGGTTGCCGGGGTCAGGGAGGTGGTAGAGAGGGAGAATTGAGGTGATGCTGTTCAAAGAGTTTAAAGCTTCAGTCATGCAAGATGGAAATGTTCTAGAGATCTGTGCAACAGTGTGCATGTAGCTAATACCATACACCTAAAAATTTATCAAGTGGGTACATTTCAGGTGTTTTTATCATGTAAAAACTGATTATTTCTGTTTAAAAGGGTGTGTGCGTGTGTATATGGATGGATTTCTTCTCTTCTTCTTACTATTGGCTTTTTATCCTTAGGCGTGTCACTTCCTGATTGCTGCATGACAACTACAGTCCCCAGCATTACATCCTCACAACAGTATCCTTTAGAATGTAGGAAGAGATGGGGGGGCTCTTCTAAAGACTCTTACTCTTTTCCAAGACTCTTGATGTGGGAAGGGCAGCCCCCCGCCGCTGGTCCCCATACACTCTTTCCGTTATATGGTAGCCAGAACTGGATCACGTGCCCACGCCAAGACCTAGAACACATTGTTGGTAACTGGATTTCTAGAACTACTTCAAAGCAATCATGAGTCCGCCTCTGTGGCTGTGGAAGAGTGTGCCTTCCCTGGGTCAAAGGATCTCGAGTCCTAGAGATCTCAAAATTGGATCCGTTAAGCAAGGTTGGAAGAGGAATCTGCCTTTGGGCAGTAACCGATGGCGTCTGCTGGATCCCTAAATGTGCCCCGAGCAGCTTTTCTTCATGCAGAAATCATCTTCAGCTTCCCTAGGACTTTTCTAACCCGGCCATGTCATCTTGGAGACCAGATTCTTTGAAGGTAGACCCCACCTCTGGTGCCTCTTTGAAGATTCCAAAAACAGTTAGGAAAGTACTGTGCACATAGTAGGCCTTTTATAAATATTTGCCGAAGGAATGTGAAGGATAAGGTCCATTTGTACTGTTCATAACTAAAGGGCATGCTTCTCCCTTGTTCTCAGTTCCAGGCCTCGCTCTTCCTGGTGGTTCTGGAAGCCCCGGTAGAAGTAAGTTTAACTTATTGAGTGGCATATGAGTTACGTAGGCTGCCGTGACAAAAGATTCATTATTGGCCCGTGTCCTGGACCTTTCCAGGCAGAAGGCTCTCCTCGTTGGTCCATTTCTAGCCATTGGCGTTGACCACCTATGCAAAAGGTACTAGATGGTGGTAGTTACATGTGGGACCCTTGTTATAGCCACTGAAAACAGTTTTAGGTCCTGACATGAGGAGTGCACAGTGGCTTGATCATCTGGGTGTTTTTTCTTCTGCTCTTCTGGCTATTGGTCTGAAAGGAAAGTAGTCCATCCATCGGGCAAATGTAGAAGATTGCTATCTGACCCTCAGGACATTAAAAAATCGGAAGGATTCAGGTTGTTACTTACCTTTGCAGACACACTTCTCCCAAGTTTGCTCTGTGTCTGAATATACTAAGACAGTAACTATTCATCTACTCGGTTATTTGTTTATTCATCAAACATTGAGTTACTATGTGTTGGACATTGAACGGAGAACTCCTTAGTTCAGAAGATTTTTATAACCTAGTACTATAAACTGAATTGTGCCTACCTCCCCTTGCAAGTTCATATGTTGAAGCCCCAGCCCCCATGTGACGTATCAGGGAGATAGTGTCTTTGGGAGGCAGCTAAACTTAGGTGAGGTCGTAAGGGTGGGCCTCTAATCCAGCACCCTAATCCAATAGGAATGTAGTCTTGTAAGAAAAGGAAGAGAAGGAGACCCCTTTTTCTGCCCTGTGAAGACAGAGTGAGAAGGCAGCTTTCTGCAAACCAGGAAGAACCCTCTCACCAGAACCCAACCATGTTGGTATCCTGATCTCAGTCGTCCAGCCTCCAGAACTACGAGGAAAATAAATTCTCAGGCACCTGGGTGGCTCCATTGGTCAAGCGTCTGACTCTTGGTTTCGACTCAGATCATGATCTCACGGTTCGAGAGTTCAAGCCTTGCATCAGGCTCTGTGCTGACAGCACAGAAACTGCTTGGGATTCTCTCTCTCTCCCTCTCTCTGCCCCTCCCACTCTCTCTCCCCTGCTTCTCTCAAAATAACTAAATAAACTTCTGGAAAAAAAATTCTCTTGTCTAAACCGTCTTGTTCATGGCATTTTGTTATGGCAACCTGAGCTAAGATACTCAGCTTCTTAACAACTTGCATAATTCACAATACTTACGATTTGTTTTATATTTTGAGATTAGAAGCAGAAGAGATGGTGTTTAGGCAAGTGATGTTTCCAGGAAGTGATGTTTCCAGGTTAGTTATGCCAAGACTATGTAGGTCCTGGGGTATATGGCCACAAATCTACCTGTGGCTTGTAGCAGTCAAAATGACGATCTCTGAGGGGCGCCTGGGTGGCTCAGTCGGTTGAGCGTCCGGCTTCGGCTCGGGTCAGGATCTCGCAGTTTGTGAGTTTGAGCCCTGCGTCAGGCTCTGGAGCCTGTTTCAGATTCTGTGTCTCCCTCTCTCTGCCCCTTCCCCACACATGCTCTGTCTCTCAAAAATGAATAAGCGTTAAAAAAAAAAAGTTGACGATCTCTGAGATGCCATGAAAGACGAATACATGTTTCTGTGATATTCTAGTATGTTGTTCCTTCCGTGGCTAAGAGTGCCTTTTTTCTTGCCAAAAAAAAAAAACCTCACATTTTTTTTGCCCTTTTTTCTTCTTTTAACAAACCAACAACTCTAACCATCACACACTGACCTGAGCCCCGTGTGCATTTTTCAAGGTCTCCTTGAGCTTGGTTTCCGGTGGCATTAATGAGGTCTCCTACTACAAGGCATGATGGTGTAATTTCCTCCGCAGCTTTGGGGGATTCATTTCAGTGTATGCTACTTTTTCAAGGACTTTCTCATCCTTCCATCCTACTTCTTCCTCTTCCTCTCTCACTTTTTGTGGGTGATACTAAAGTTTTGTTTTCTTGACTGGGTGTTGCTTTTGTAAGAGAGGGGTGGAATATAGCGGAAGGTCTCAAATCTACCTTCTTGGGGGCCTGTAGGGTATGTCTCAGGACTTTCATTGGGTTTCAACACTGGAATCAACAGGTCTTTGGGGGTAGCCTTAGGAGTGGTCACCATGTTACCTCCCTTCTCTCCCCTCCCCCCCCAGCCAGTGTGGCTTTGTGACATAAACACAAAGGGAGGTAGCTGCCTTGGATTTGACAATTGTGAGCTGGAGCCATATGAAGAAAATCAGCACCAAGTGGTATAATCTGTTCTACCCCGCAGCAGTGCTCGAAGGATCCAGTGCTTCGAACCTGGTGAATGAATGGTTTTAAAACACTGCAGTGTTTAGTATGGATTTTCCCGCCTCTTCCTCCTCCTCTCTCTGCCTCCCTCTCATTGCTCTTGCCACGAAGGGAGGAAGTCAGATCTGAACCAGAGGTGAAGAGTTGAAGAGTTTGTAATGATGTGGTAGGATATTTTTTTAGTATTCTGGTTTTGGGGGTGTTTTTTTCTCTGCTTATGAACGTGGCCCCATGTTTCACAACCCCTTGCCAGCCTCCTCCCATGAAATTATACCAGGAGAAACGAGCTTTTCACCATCTGCCTGGCTTACATTTTTATTTGCCCACAATGAATAACTATTCTCGAGGTGATTTATATGCTGCCCTGGGATGACGTTCACTTTCCTGAGATGGAAAGTCGGCGCTCAGAGATTTATGATCTTGGGGAAAGAATGTTATGGAAGAAAAGAGTACAATCTTTTCTCACATGTACTCTGGGCTCTGCCCGCATTCATCAATGAGGTCTGTATCCCTTTTGCAATTTGAATTGAGTTTTGTGGCTGGCTCATGGGCCTGTGCAGTGCAGGGGCATACTGGGTGCTAAATCAAGATTGTAGATTCTCAAATTTGGGGTGAGGAAGATAGGCATGAGCAACTAGGCAGGCGGAACGTCGATTGCGTGTGTACCAGTAAGAGAGCTGTAGCACCAAGTCCCCGTAGCGACTTTCAGACTCTGTGGATACAGGAACACCGCTTCTCTAACGCTTGAGTATACTTCACCAGTGGCTAGGTGGCTGCCCGTCTTGTCTTCAGTCACCTCAGGACCGTAGCTGTCCTTGGCCCCTGAAGATACTGAAGCAACAAGGGCCACAAGGTGGCTCCTGTGGGGTGACAAGTGCGGTCAGGTGTCATGTGATGCCCCGACACCACCATCTTCTTTCTCCTCTTGCAGGGCACCCCCATCCCTCCCCTTTTCTCTGTCATTCCCCCCACCCGCTCTGTACCCAGCTAAGCAGGTGGTGGACTGTCCTCATGCCACATGTGGCTGTCTCCGTTGGCCACGATAATCCCAGCAGGTGACCTCGTTGTGAATAAGTAAAGGAAGCGTGGCGGAAATACGGGCACATGGAAGGAGAGGGAACTGTAACTTTTTTGGAAATGGAATTCACCATACTGGAGAACCGTGTAGCCTTAACAGGCGCTCTTCAGTGGGTCCCACGTCACTGTTCACGTTTTTTCCCGATCTCCTCAGGGTTTCTTTCCTTTCAAAAGAATTAAGAGTGTATGTAACTTTGTTTCTTAGAGTTATTTTATTTTATTTTTTTTAATGTTTATTTTTTGAAGGAGAGAGAGAGAAACAGACAGAGTGTGAGTGAGGGAGGGTCAGAGAGAGAGAGGGAGACACAGAATCCGAAGCAGGATCCAGACTCTGAGCTGTCAGCACAGAGCCCGACGCGGGCCTCAAACTCACAAACCGCAAGATCATGACCTGAGCCGAAGTCGGCCGCTCAACCGACTGAGCCACTCAGACGCCCCTCTTAGAGTTGTTTCAAAATTTGTAGTGCAAAAGTATTAAATCTCCACTCGTTCTAGCGAATGAATGTAGAGTACTTAAGCCACATTATGAGTTTCAAAGAGCTTTGTGGGTCACTTCAGAATTCCAGGCCCTTACTCCACGAATGACGGTATGTTTTGGAAAATGTGTTTCAGATTCCAAATATTTCTTTTCAATGGCCTGTGTACTAAAATGCAGGGCCAGCTTGTAGTTCTGACTTAAAAAAGAAACGTATTATGCAATTCAGGGAGGAAAGGACTCCTTTGGGGATTTGTGAAGTTTTCTCACAGCAGACGGATAACAATTTCATGTTCTGAGTTGAGAAAAGAAATGGAGACAGGGGAAGGGACCACTTTTATGTTTACATGCCTTTTTGTGTTCTACTGGGATGCATTGTTAGAGCTAAAAACAGTTAGTTCGTTAGTTTATTTGAGAGAGAGGGAGAAGAGAGAATCTCAAGTAGGCTCCGTGCAGTCAGGGCAGAGCCCGATGTGGGGCTCGAATTCATGAACCATGAGATAGACCATGACCTGAACTGGAATCAAGAGTCAGACGCTTAACTGACTGGACCAACCAGATGCCCCTGAAAACTTTATTTAGAATCAGCTTTTATATAGAAATCTAGAAATTCCCATAATGGGAAAATACCCATCCATTTTAGGTGTTGCTCTGTGACATCAGTGGTCCACACCTAGGTGAGTGGAGACTCCTGTGCCCTGCAGATGTGAGGGACAGGTGTCACAATGGTTGCTTCCCTAGCCTTAGCAGAAAGCCTTTATAAACATCAGAGTGACTGCCCCACAAAAGCAAGTTTTTTGTTTATATCCGTTTAGAACACAGATTCCTTGAAGAGGCAGTCAGTAGAATATAAAGTACAAAAATCATAATAAAGGCCACGAGGGGTGCCTGGCCGGCTCAGTTGGTGGAGCGTGTGACTTTTGATCTCAGGGTCTTCAGTTCAAGCCCCACTTTGGGCATGGAGATTACTTAAAAAAAATTTTTTTTATAAAATAATAAAGACAGTGAGGGATCCTGTTTTAGATAATTTGGCTGTTGAGAGGAGTAAAAAGTTTGGGAGAGTCCCAAGGGTGTTTTGGGGAGGTAAGGTTAATGATTACATTTCTAGGATAATAGGAGTAAAGCTAAAATTTCCTCCTTCTCTTGAGCATGTTGGCATAGAGTAGATGTCACTTTAAGCTCCTGTCTTTTTTTTTTAAGTTTTTTTGTTTGTTTGTTTATATTTGAGAGACAGAGTGCAAGTGGGGGAGGGGCAGAGAGAGAGAGTGGGAGACACAGAATCAGAAGCAGGCTCCAGCCTCTGAGCTGTCAGCGCAGAGCCTGACGTGGGACTTGAACTCACGAACCGCGAGATCATGACCTGAGCCAAAGTCAGGTGCTTAATGGACTGAGCCACCCAGGCGCCACTAAGCTGCTGTCCTTGATGAGGGGTGGCAGGATGCCTCTCTAGGATGTGGCAGGGCAGTCTGAAACCCATCCCCTTCACCGGCTGCCATGGGGGGATGTGGGCAGTGTTAGTAGTAATGATTGGAGTCATTTCCTGCTGAAAATGTCAGAATCAGATGAGATCACATATTTTCGGTGTTCAGCCTAATGCCTAGCACATAGTAGGTGCTCAGTGGTAAATCAGCCCTCACTCCCATTGTTCTTTGGCAGTCCCTGTCCCTGGATATAAATGTCTTGAGAAACCCCCAAGAATGTGTTGCTGTGCCATCCTGGGTTCCTTAAGAGACACTCATTTCTCCTTTGTTAGTCTTTCAAAAGAGTAGCCTCGGTCTAAATGAGTGTAAATATATCTGTATGGTGAGGCTTGATTTACAAAGGACTTTCATGAATAACTTCTTCAAATACAGCTGCTTCTGTTGTAACTAATTTAATAATCATCAAGGCAGTCGTGTTACTGGTCTTGTCTGGGTTCTCTTGGAATAAGTCCTAAAACCAGCCAGCCGGTTGGCCATGTGGGCCCAGGTCACTGGGCATCTGTGAGGTGCGGATGCCCGGGTGGGCTGATTTTCACAGCATACCCCAGGCTTGCCCACCAGAGGAAGTTTGGGGTGTCGAGAAATAAAGAAAATCTCAGTGGGTTGTTTTAGTTTCCTGTTGCTGCTGTAACAAATTGCCATAAATTTAGCAGCTTAAATGACACAAATTTGTAATCTTATAGTTCTGTGGGTTGGAAGTCTAAAATTAAGATGTTGGCAGGACTTCATTCCTTTCTGGAGGCTCTAGGCGAGAGTCCATTTCCTTGGCTTTTCCAAAGCTTCTAGAGTCTGCCCTCTTTGGCTCATGGTCCCTATCTCTCTCTTATGGGCCAAGAACATTGCTTCTCCTTGACTTTCCATAGTCATGTCTACCTCTGGCTTCCTCTTCTGTGTCCCTCTTCCACTTTTAAAGACACTTCTGGTTATATTGGGCCCACTCAGATAACCCAAGATAAATCTCCCTACTTTAAGCTCAGCTGACTAGCAACCTCAATACTCTTACTGCCATATAACCTAAAATCACCATCCTGGGGATCAGGACTTGGCTGTCTTTGGGCCATTCATCATCCTACCGCAGCAAGTAAGTTGGTAGGCACTCACCGAGTACATTAGATATATCATGGACATCAACCTGAGCTCCCATCGCTGGCTTGAAATAGAGCAAATCGTTCAATTTGCTCCCTTTGAGGAAACCAGTCAGCTCAGCTGGCTGTGCTATTAGGAGAAGAGTCCTTGGCTTTGCTTTTTGTACACAGTGAAACCTTTTCAGCCTTGCTTCCGGCCGGTCTGCCACTGTCCCTCACCCCTTCACCGACTCCTACTGCCTTCCAGGGGCCTCAGACTTAAACCAGACGTGGAACGGTGAAGTCACCTCTGACAGTTTTTATACAGTTCTTAGCCAGGCAGTGGAAGGAGGATGACTTTAAAAAAAATGACTGTGACCCCACTTCATTGTTGCATAAAAAATACAGCTGAGGCCCTGTAGGAAGTCAGCAATAAAAGTCCCCCATTTCAACTCCTCCTTTCGAGGCCGCCTCCTGCAGGGGGCTGCTGTCTCTCTTCTGTGAGTTTGTTTGCACAGCAAACCTACGTATATGTTCTTTTAGAAATTTTTACGACGGCGAAATGGCCCTGTAGATAACGTATACAGGTAAAGTGGCTTTTTAATTGAACAGTACATCTTCAATGTGTTCTCATGTCAGTGCATAGATTGTTTGAATTCCTTTCAACAGCTACAGAGGAGTCAGCTCTAGGATTGTATCACGATTCGCGGGGACCCTGAGCCTTATTTAACCAGACCTTAGGAGAGACGTTTAGGTTGTCTGGTTTTTCTTTTGCAGGTAGTGTTCTGCTCGTATTTTGCACACTTATGCAACTATGTCTCACGTAGGGGAAGTGTCTAGCAGTGGAATTTAAGTGGAATTCAGTCAGCAAATGTGGGAATTAAACATTTTGCTAAGTATTACCAAATTGCCCCCTAAGACAGAGCCAAATTTATAATCCCACAGCAGCATGTGAGGGCTGCTATTTTCCTGTCTTTTTGCCATTAGAAATGAATACCAAGTGCCTTTTTTCTCGCCAGTTTTTATTTTCATTTAAGTTTTATTTTTGGTATTTATCTTTAAGTAAGCTGTATTCCCAGCGTGGGGCTCGAACTCACACCCAATGATCAAGAGTCACATGCTCCATCGACTGAGCCGGCCAGGCGTTCCTCCAGTTTTTAATTTTGGGAGAAAAATGGTGTCTTGTTTTATTTCTGTTTTTATAATTATGGATGAAATTGAGTATGTTTCACGGATCAGCCATTGGTGTTTCTCTTGTTTTAAGTGTCTTGTTCGTAGCATTTGCGTATTTTTCAATTCATGCGGACTTTTTAATTAATATTTTCCAAGCATTCCTTTTATATAAAGCCAATTCTTCATAATGTGGGGCAAGTATTTTGTCCACATCTTGGGTGCACTTCAGCGATAAGAAGAAATAGCAATTATGGTTAGAGTCACCACTATGGAATCTTTTCCCATGAAGGATTCCTTCTCTTGAATCAGCTTGAGAGTCAGACTCTCATCCTTTTGTAAGTTAGCATTAGTGTCAAATGAAGCCCCAGAATTGTGTGTGTTGCTGTCTAGGAACACCACCGGAATGAGCCAGTATGTTGCTCTGGGTTTGTGTTGGCTGATTTATAGGGAGGTACAGCAACTATGGGAATATCCATGAGCCAAGATAGATGCTTGTCCTTCTTGAAAACGTCATCTGGCAAGAACCAGGCGGTCCTCTCA